>NW_023249994.1:0-565 GCF_002007445.2 Ailuropoda melanoleuca | reverse complement strand
ACTTGAGCTGAAGGCAGATGCCCAACCTATTGAGCCACCCAGGAGCCTCAGGACCACTTACTTTTACTGTACGTCATTTACTTATGTAAAAAGTCTGTGATCGGCATGGATAATAGTTACCCTCCCCCAACACACACGCAGTGACTTTCTGATTCCTCTGAGGTCTAGAAATAGAGAGGTCTTTTCTCCCTCTGTTGTGCTCTTCTCTCCCTCCTATAACTCTCAAGTTCGCGACCCTGAGTTTTGGTNACCCTGAGTTTTGGTCACACCTGATCCCCGTAGCCAGGCATAAAATTATTTGAAGAAGTGGATTTCTTATAGTCCCTATTTCCAATCAATGAGGTTTGCAGACGTAGCCACGCCCTGTTTGATTTCCCTCTTTTTGAACTCTAGTCCTTTCAGGGTGTCACCTGCTGAGATTCTTGCGTATTATACAGAGAAACACAATCCATTACACCCACACTTGGGCCCAACTCCTTTATGGCCTCTGGTGTTAGTTTAAAGGCCATTCAAGGAACAATGAAACAATTAAATGTGTAAATAAGAGCAGGCTTTTCTGACTATG
>NW_023249993.1:488-762 GCF_002007445.2 Ailuropoda melanoleuca | reverse complement strand
AACTGCTGGCGGCAATGGAACGAAAAGGCCCAAAACACGTCCGTCAGAAACAACAACATACAGGGACCGTCCTAGCACTATCATCACCCTTCGTGAATAGGGAAACATTACTGAAAGTGGTCACGGAAGCCTGACGAGAGTGCCCCATAGTGGTCTCTGAGACCCCACACAGTGCAAAGAAATATCAACGATCATCATCTCTCGTGAGTAAGGGAGCATGAATGAAAAGGTTCATGATTTTCGAGGACTCAGCGCCCTTCTCATTGGTAATAAA
>NW_023249993.1:0-295 GCF_002007445.2 Ailuropoda melanoleuca | reverse complement strand
TGAAACACCTCGAACACAGCACTGAGAAAGACAATTCGGCCAAAACCCGCTTCCAAAGAAATGTTTGCTCCCTGGGGAAATCCTGTCAAAACTGCTGGCGGCAATGGAACGGAAAGGCCCAAAACACGCCCCTCAGATACAACACCGTACAGGGACCGTCTTAGCACTATCATCACCCTTCGTAAATAGGGAAACATGAGGGAAAGTGGTCATGGAAGCCTGAAGAGAGTGCCCCATAATGGTCTCTGAGACCCCACACAGTGCAAAGAAATATCAACGATCATCATCTCACGTG
>NW_023249992.1:0-5475 GCF_002007445.2 Ailuropoda melanoleuca | reverse complement strand
AATGACTGAGCCACCCAGGCGCCCCTAAATTTTCTGATGCTCTTTGCCATTCTCAAAAAAGAGAATTGAGCTAATTAAACCATCAGAGTGTCCTAAGTATCCACTTTGCCACTTCTCACAAACTCACCCTCTCCTCATCAGGAAAGCTAAAAAGAGAGCAAAATAACCCCTCTCCTAAAAAAATCCTTCATCAAACACCTACCCTAAGCTTAGAACTCAGCAGAAGTCAGCCTGACCCCACCAACAGGAACCGAGATTGACATCGACACACTCTGATCTTCATTAGTCTCCAAATTTGAGAGGAGTCACACAGAAAACCTGTGCATTGCTCCCCTCCCTAAAGTTTGGACTCCAACTGCACCAACCACTTCTGAGGATGGGCAGGGACGTCCTGAAGCTACCCAACCACCACATGACAATAGTGACTGCCCTCTACGACACATGCAAAAGAGCCAGTTTAAAACTCAGAATTTCAAAACAAAATCGTGAAATATTGTCAGCCTGGTCTCAGTGAGGTGGGCAATTCACCGAATCTCCTGACTCCTTTTCACCCCTCAGAGCGTCTGAGTATCCACGACAATGGGAAGAAAGTGGAGGTATGAACAATAAACTAGGAAAACCACAACATTCCCCTGAGTATTCTTTGGCTCTGGAACATGTGACACTCAGGGAGGCTGTGTCTCCAGCTGTGGCTTACCCAGAGCAGTGCGGCCTCACCCGCCCTCCTACAGCTGGGGCTTGGCTGGAAAACACCATCACAGTGCCCAGGGCAGGCAACCCGTCCAGCTGCTCAGGGCCCAACACTCAGAAAAGCCCCACACCTGGTTGTTGTTGCTGTCTTGAAATTCTTAATAATTAATCATTATTAGTAATTCTTAACAAGGGGCTCTGCATTTTTATTTTATCCTGGGCCCCACATATTATGTAGATGGTCTGGTGGTGCCTGACTCAGGAGAGTTCAATTCACAGCAGCAATTGGTGAGCTGTGTGGGGTAGCCATCATACCTGGCTTAGGGCCAGAACTAACACCTTCCTTTGAATGAAACAGACTAGCTTTCATTCTTAGGAAGGACGGACCTGATGTCACATGACCCCCTCAAAAAGAGAAAAAAAAAAAAAGGTAGCAACTTTTTTTTGGAAATTTCTTTCCATTTGAAAGATGGAGTATTTAAGCCAATGAAGCCTAACTTCCTTCTGGTTCTCTCTAGTGCTAGGGGATTGGGGTGGGGGGAGTCTTCAGATGCTCACTCAGGAAGGTGCTGGAGGGCAGAGCTGTTAGTTCTAGCCGCCCAAGGAGGGCTGGGTTAAGAGGCAGAGCAGCACACAGTAACCACTCCCAGGAGAAAGAAAGGAAGCACAAGGAGACATACTCACATCAAGGAATCAGTTACCCTAAGTAGAAAATGCAGGACATAAATGAAGGTTAATAATCCAAGGTCAACCAGGAACTTCAATGAGGACAGCACTTATTCGTGTGCTTTTTAAGTAAAAAATGAGGATAAAAGATAACTGTTTTTAAAAAAAAATTAGAAAGGTTATTAAGAAGTGACAAAATATTTCTAAATTCTTCATCTNGAACTTCAATGAGGACAGCACTTATTCGTGTGCTTTTTAAGTAAAAAATGAGGATAAAAGATAACTGTTTTTTAAAAAAAATTAGAAAGGTTATTAAGAAGTGACAAAATATTTCTAAATTCTTCATCTTCCTGCTCAGGACAANGAAGTGACAAAATATTTCTAAATTCTTCATCTTCCCTCACAGGAAACCAAAACTGTTACTCTAACACTTAAAAGTACTGTAACTGTTTTCAATTCTGTAGTTTACCTGAAGATTTTAATGAACAGCAGGGGCATGAAAGGCAGATGGCCCCCGGTCTCTGCAAATACCCCAAATACCCCAACTCCCCGGAGGGGCAGAGCGAGGGTGCACAGTTTACACACCGTTTCTGGAGGGGAACTGCAAGGATCAGGCCTCCACCACCATCAGGGAAGCTACCCACAGAAATGTGGGTAAGTGAATCCCAGAGAGAAAAGTCCTTGGTGATGGAAATCTCAGGCCAAAAACCGTAAATTCAATCCGGTAAAAAACAAACNACCCACAGAAATGTGGGTAAGTGAATCCCAGAGAGAAAAGTCCTTGGTGATGGAAATCTCAGGCCAAAAACCATAAATTCAATCCGGTAACAAACAAACAAACAAAACCACAAAAAACCCCCACAACCAAATTAACCTCAATGAAGCAATCCAAAATAGCCTTTCTTTCCAATGGTTTTATAAAATAGACACGTCAGACTGGGTCCCCGTCGTTACCTGCCATATTCCAAAAGGGTGGCATGGACTCGAGATTCTTCATCGAGCAGCTCCTCTGCGCCCTGTTGGCGTTTGTATTTCCGACGGGGCTTGTAAACATCCTAAGAAGTGGATGAGACAGACGACTTACTGAGTGCGAGAGCTCTTCCTGAACCGCCTGCTGGGTGCATCCAGCCAGTCGGGGGAAAGTCTTCCCATCATGGCGAGTGTGCCCGCCTCCCGCAGGAGAACAGTGGGCACTCAGGATGGCCACCTCGCAGGAGTCTGTTCCTTTGACATTCATATAGGTAGCAAATATTTCCACTCAAGATATTGCTTGTCAACTTTATTTTGAGGTTTCTTTTTTTTTTTTTTTAAAGATTTATTCATTTATTTTTAGAGAGAGGGAGAGAGCAAGCGAGCATGGGGAGAGGGGCAGAGGGAGAGAGAGAATCCCCAACTCAGGGCTCAATCCTATGACCCTGAGATCATGATCTGAGCAGAAACTAAGAGTCGGACACTCAACTGAGCCACCCAGGCACCCCAACTTGATGTTTCTTTTGTCCTATGGCATTTCAATATTTTATATGGTCAAACTTATTAATCATTTTGTATCTTACTTCTTATTACCATGGATTGTTCAAAAAAAAAAAGTTCTTGTATGTTACTTGTATAGGTTATACTTAGCTTTTTAATCTACTCAGAAGCTTTTTTCCCTGAATGGAAAATTAAGAATTCCAACACCATCAATTTAATAGCCCAGCCTTCCTCTGATCTGGAATGGCATACATGTATATAACATGTACCAATGTTACCCTCTTCAATTCCTCTTGCTTTATGAACCTTTATCCTGTCTCCACTGTTCTTTCTCAAATTTCCTGGCTATTGTTAAACATTCTCTCTTCCAAATGAATTCTAGTATCAACTTGTCAAATTCATAATAAATAACTTCAGTTTTGATTGGAATCACACCTAATTCATAGATTATTTTGGAAAGAACTGGCATATTTATAATATTGAATCTTGCCTTAAGAAGCAAGGTTTATCTCTCTATTCGGATCTTTTTTATTCCTTAATAAAATGTTCCAGAAAAAAATACAAATTTTCTAGTCACTGCATATCCAGACCTTTCCACCACCCAGAGCCACAAACCAGTTAAACAATCACAGGTGTATAGGTTAACCCAGAATCCTTAAAAAAAAAAAAATTCCTTAAACGGTAAAGGAGATTTGAATTCTTAGACTCTAATAGCAGAAAAGAAGAGTAGATAAAACCCTTCAGCAATAATATCTTTTTTAACAAAAGTATTCTGCTGAGGCTTATCCCCAAAAAAGTATATAAAAACACAAAATGCTCTATCAACTTTCACTGACTTTTTAAATTACTAGAGTGTGATTTAATTATAAATGTAGAAGCAAACTTAGATCTATTTTGTATAGGACACATTCTGAAACTATATGTATTTCCTGAACAAAGTACATGGTGTGTAGTACATGCTCAATTAATGCAGGTCTTTGCCCCCAGATGACCTGATTCAGCATTCTGCCCCAAACGAATGTCCTTCTTGAGTGTCAAGCTAGCAGTCAAATAATATCGNCCCAAAAAAGTATATAAAAACACAAAATGCTCTATCAACTTTCACTGACTTTTTAAATTACTAGAGTGTGATTTAATTATAAATGTAGAAGCAAACTTAGATCTATTTTGTATAGGACACATTCTGAAACTATGTATGTATTTCCTGAACAAAGTACATGGTGTGTAGTACATGCTCAATTAATGCAAGTCTTTGCCCTCAGATGAACTGATTCAGCATTCTGCCCCAAACGAATGTCCTTCTTGAGTGTCAAGCTAGCAGTCAAATAATATCGTAGTACACTGTGCGCAGGGCTCTGGGTGCCAGTAGGCAAATATTCATGCAAGGAAGGTATTCCAGCTGTTTGTCCCTGCATCTTTTCTTCTCCATGACCAAGCTCATCACAACTAACCTCTAGTTGGACATCACTAGGACAAGCACTACTACCAGGTTTCTTCGGATAGTGGTACTTCTTTTCCAAGTAGAATTGTACCCCTTGATCATTCTGGTTAACTTTATTATTTTACTTTTTATTGTGAAAAGTTCCAAACATTCAGAAAAACATCCTTTTGTAGCATGTACTATATAATCTTAACAATTTTGTAAAAAAAAAAGAAAAAAAAGGACTGGACTAAGGTCTGGGATGACTCTGGAGTATTGTTTTTATAACTTGCTGCCAGAAATAATTCCTACTTTGCTGCTGCTGTCTACATGAATAGGAAGCTATAAATAATGTAAAACAGATTCATGGGGAAATGCAACATATAATGAATCCACATGACGTCAGTTACTGCATATGATTCAATTCTCACCGAGCTCTACTATTATAGCAGTACTATATAATTGAGTTTAACTGCTATCTTCCTTAGTTAGCACTGATGGAGTCAGTGACCCAAGATAGGAAATTGGATTCTTCTAAAAAAAGGACTGAATCCAAAACAATAGCATACTGAAACCAACAGCTACAAGGACCTTTTATTCTGCCAAACAGTGACAATGTTGGCCTTTGTGTAATTATTCCCTATACTTAAAAGCACCTCATATACACCTCACCTTTGCATTTTATAACTGCATCAAGAGGTAGAGACAAAGCAGATGCTGTTACCCCCACTTTACTACTGAAGAAGTAGAGATTAAATGATTTGTCCAGGATCTCTAAAATAGTATTAGGCCTGGCCCCTGGCTGCTAGTCTCAGGGTTTTTCCAATACACTGACTTGCTTCTGGTGGGCATTCCCGCCACCCTCCAGCCAACCCAAATGAGTCCTCTCGTGAGCCCACTATATACTTGAGGCTGCCACATTGACCATTACAATGGTTTGCTTAAGTAAGAAGGACCTAAATGTCAGAGGTTTTCAGGCCAACTTAAAGGACTATTGCTAAGTCACCCTTTAGAGCCATAGGAGTCAGGAACACTGATGTCTAGTCTGGTCTCTGCCATTAACTAGCTCTGTGACCTTGGGAATGCCCTTCAATGGGCCTGTTTCCTTACCTGTAAAAACCAAGGCTAGACGAATAGCTCTTGAACAGACTCTTGCTCTCTGTGCTAAAGGACATGCCAGCAGGGTTAACATATTCAAACGACTCTTCTGTAAAGCAGAGCTCTTGCAC
>NW_023249991.1:953-1047 GCF_002007445.2 Ailuropoda melanoleuca | reverse complement strand
GTGGAACAGGAATCAAGGTGCTTTGGTACCGTGAGTGAAACACGACGAACACAGCACTTTTGAGAAAGACAGTTCGGCCAAAAATCGCTTCCAA
>NW_023249991.1:453-668 GCF_002007445.2 Ailuropoda melanoleuca | reverse complement strand
GGATTTTCGAGGACTCAGCACACTTCTCATTGGTAATAAAGCAGAGCGTCCAGGAAAACACCTCTAGCGAACAACAGCCTTTCACTGGGGACCCTGATTCCACATTGTGTGTAGGGGCCTGGGGAGGTTCCAGCCCTTAGAACCAAGAAACAAAGTGTGAGGGATAAGCCCTTGAAGTCAAGACGGCCTTATGGAAGGTGGAACAGGAATCAAGG
>NW_023249991.1:0-244 GCF_002007445.2 Ailuropoda melanoleuca | reverse complement strand
TGAATAGGGAAACATGAGGGAAAGTGGTCGCGGAAGCCTGACGAGAGTGCCCCATAGTGGTCTCTGAGACACCACACAGTCCAGGGAAATATCAACGATCATCATCTCTCGTGAGTAAGGGAGCATGAATGAAAAGGTTCAGGATTTTCGAGGACTCGGCATCCTTTTCATTAGTAATAAAGCAGAGCGTCCAGGAAAACACCTCCAGCGAACAGCAGCCTTTTCACTGGGGATCCCGATTCCA
>NW_023249990.1:0-606 GCF_002007445.2 Ailuropoda melanoleuca | reverse complement strand
GTTCGTCGGGTTTCACTCACGGTACCAAAGCACCTTGATTCCTGTTCCACCTTCCATAAGGCCTATGTGACCTCCAGGGCTTTTTCCTCACACTTTGCTTCTTGGATTTAAGTGCTGGAANGTGAAGCGACATGTGTCTCTACTTCCAATCTTGAATGCATAGGTGCTGAGTCCAGACAGTAAAGGACCATGGCTCCCTTGGGCTGGGATCCAGAGGTAGAGTGTAAGAACTCAGTGAAATCTGAATTCGAGGCATAGAGTGAATAATTATTGTAGAGTGAATCCTCCCAAGTAGGGCTTATGCACATTGCACAGGAAAAGCTTTTTCAAAGAGGTTCCTCAAAGAAAAATCTTTTTAAAAAATTTATTTTAATTCCAGTAGAGCTAACATACAGTGTTACATTCGTTTCAGGTGTACAATAGAGTGATTCAGTAATTCTATATATTACTCAGTGGTCATCAAGAAAAGTCTCCTCTTAATCTGCTTCATCTATTTCACTCCTCCCTCTATCCACCTCCCCTCCGGTAACCATCCGTTCTCTATTGTTAAGAGTTTGTATTTTGGTGTGTCTGTTTTTTCTCTTTTTATTTATTTATTTATTTATG
>NW_023249989.1:0-732 GCF_002007445.2 Ailuropoda melanoleuca | reverse complement strand
GGCAAAGCTCATGGGAAAAGCAAGAGATGGGAGTGATAGCAAGAACGTTTTCAGTAGAGCTCAATTCCAGGTGGTAAGGTGAAGGGAAATTAACTTCTCAGCACCTCAATGTACTCATCTTTGGAATGGGGACCATATTCCAGGCTTGAGAATATGTTATCGTTAGTAGCCATGTGCCTGCTTCCCAGCTAGGGAGGGATTTAGAAGAGCCCTCATGCCCAGAGTCCGATTTTGTGAAATCGCGATCTCAATTTTCGGATTCCCACCCTGTTTGGCTTCCTGGATTCGTGCTGGGTGGTCTGTCACGTGGGTTCGGAGGAGCTGGAAGCCCTCCTGGGCCTGAGGCTGAAGGTGTTCCGTGCCAAGGCTTCCCAAGCCTCCAAAGGGACTTCTAGCCCTTCCTCTTCCTATCCTGTCAGCCAGCATCTCTGGCTCATCACCCTGCTGGAACCATTTGCCCCGCTGCCCCTCGCTTCCGGCTGCTGTTTGCGAAGTTGTCCCAGTAGCGTGCAATTCCAACCCTTCGCCTGCCTCCCCCGCACTTCANGCACTTCAGTCCTCCACTAGAGAGCACAGCACGCTTGAAGGCACCGAAGAGTCCCTGGGGACACAAGGCTCACACATAAAGCTTTCACACAAACTCATTTCAGTCTCCAAACGTGTGCGCACTCCCCGGAGCACAGGTCGGCACAGGGGGTCAGACACACCGGGTATGCACATGGGTTCACTCTG
>NW_023249988.1:437-600 GCF_002007445.2 Ailuropoda melanoleuca | reverse complement strand
CTTTGCATTGGAATCCGGGGATGTACTGGATGGTGACTAATATAATATAATAAAAAATCATTTAAAAAAATAAAAAGAAAAAAAAAAGAAATATCAAAGAGAGACCTTCAGGTTGAAATCAAATAATGTTGCAATATGGATTTGTAAACTTGATTTTAATTTC
>NW_023249988.1:0-193 GCF_002007445.2 Ailuropoda melanoleuca | reverse complement strand
TGGGGGGTGAGCTAAATGGGTGATGGGCATTAAGGAGGGCACTTGTGATGGGCACTGGCTGTTATATGTAAGAGATGAATCACTAAATTCTACTCCTGAAACCAATATTAAGCTATATTTTAACTAGCAAGAATTTAAATAAACACTTGAAACAAACATAAAATTTAAGTGTCAATTCAAATTAAAATTTTCA
>NW_023249987.1:0-730 GCF_002007445.2 Ailuropoda melanoleuca | reverse complement strand
AAAAAATTAAATGTAACTTTGCTGCATATCCTAAGGGTCAGAGAGGGAATCGCAATGGGAATTCTCCACTTATCCATGTCAGGGCTCACAGACAATGGCCCTCTATCTGTGAAGAGCCCTCACTATCACGATCTAGAGGGGAGTTAAGCTTCAAATCAGAGCTCTGCCTGCCCCAGCCACACTTAGCAGGCTTGGCCTGTGCCTCCGCCCCCAGCTGCCCTTTCTGGTGGCCCTGAGCTAAGGGGGACAACATGACCATATGGTAATGGGAAACTCTCCACTCCTAGTGATGACGCTGTGAGGGTATTCCTAGTCCCCAGTTAAGTCATGCAATGCAGCAAGTGATGATACATCAGGATGGATGGTGCAAAGTAGAGTTTCACTGAGAACATGACAAAGACGTTTAAGTGACAGAATAGTATGTAATTAAACATACATATATCCTATGGAAGTGAAGGGAAAAGTAAACAACGGGGTCAAAAAGAGGAATGGGAGTTCTGAGCAGCAGGTTGGAGTAGTCGGGGCTCGGGGGTGTCTCGTGNCCAGGAGACTTGTCACTGGTTACCACAGTGCAGCATCAGGGTATGCGCTCTGCCTGACCCGTGACCGCAGGCGCATTGGGGACATTCTAGCTCCAGACCATCTCCAGACTGCAAATCGGCCTAAGCTTAGCCTCTGTGGTCTGTGTTCTTTGCCCCTGGGGGTGGCTCTTTGTCTGCTGCTTGTTTTG
>NW_023249986.1:0-2949 GCF_002007445.2 Ailuropoda melanoleuca | reverse complement strand
AAATTGGGAGATAGGGGTTCTAGCTCCCTTGATGTTTACTTTTCAAAGGCCTTCCAGGTCCTTGAAAAAGATATTTCTGGGTTGTATAAATGGCAAAGGCTTTAAAAAGATTTCATCTCTAAGGGGCAGAGAAAGAATTTACCATGACAAGTTTTCTAAAATAAAATGCTCTAAGAAAAGGGAGATGAGGGACCAAGAGTCAAGAAGAAGCCTCTCTAGAGTTTAATCAAGTTGCGGGGAACATTATGGCCATCTTGGTCAGTAAGAATCATTATGGCATCACTGTTTCAAAAGCAACTCTGTACCTCTTAATCCCCATCATCTATAAACTTCTAGTTATAAAATAAATGTCATGGATATGAAAAGTACAGCAGAGGGGACATAGTCAAAAATATAATAACATTGTATAGTGACAGATGGTCATTACANTCATTACCCTTTTTGTGGTGAGCACTGAGTAATGTAAAGAACTGTCAAATCACTATATAGTACACTGAAACTAATACAGCATTGTATGTCAACCATACTTCAGTTAAGAAAAAAAAAAAAGCAGCACTGTATGCTAGAATGCAAAGGAGCAATACCTTCAAAAGTCTATAAGGAAAGAATACCATGTAGAATTCTCTACATAGCCACACTATCAGTCAAATACTAGGAGTAGATGAAAGCAGGTTTACGTGTGCAGGGACTCAACAACGACAAAACCTTTGCCCATTTACTTCTTCTAGCTGAGAGATGGGTTATGTGAAGGTTCTTATCAAATTCAAATAAAAGACTTTTTGGTGGCCCCACTAAGTAAGAAATAGGAGAGTGAAGGAGATTAGAAGGAGGAGAGAGAGAGAGAGAAAGAAGGGACTACCAGGAGAATGCAGTTGACGGACAGAAAATATTTAATAAAAAAAACAAAAACAAAAAAACCCTGAATAAAATATTCAGAAATGTTATGAAGAAGTTATGTATCAGGTAATATCAAAACATAAGTAACTTATACAAATTAATAATAAAAAAGCCAACACTCCAGAGGTTAAAAAGGCAAAAAGTATGCATGGAAAATTTACCAAAAAGACACAGAAGTAGCCAATTAAAAAAAAATGAATGTGTGTTCAACCTATTATTTTAAAAATTGTATTAATTTAATTGATACTGTTAATTGGTGCTATCTCCCCAAAAGCTGTTTGGCAACATCTAAGGACATTAAAATGGGCTCACACTTTGACCCAGTTTTTCTAATTATCCTTAAGAAAGATTGGGAGAAGCTTTAAAAGGGCATTGAAATATTTTCATTGCAAAAGAGTTTGTAATAATTCTAAAAAATAGAAACAAATTGTCCATTATAGATTTTATTAAAACTATACAATAAAAAAGAATGCAATGTTTAATATGATAGTAAATGAGACAATATATATAATAGAAATAATGGTAAGTGACTCAAGTAAATTACCAAACAACAATAATATCCTTACATTTGCAAGGATACACATTATTAATGTAGATATACGTATATATAAAGAAATCTTAAGGTATACATATATATAAAATCTTAAAGTTGTACACAATTTTTTTGCTACTTAATGTCGTTTTTCAAAATTTATTTAAATTCAGTTAATTTACACAATAACTTAATGGTAGTTGTCTCAAGGTGGTAAGATCGTGAATGATTTATGCCTCTGCTTTTTTGTTGGCATTCTTTTTATATTTTTCTCCTATAAATACCTGCTACCTTTCAATAAGAAAATAAGTACAAGTCATGGTAATCATAGGAGCATCCCGTGTAGTCTGACATTTGAAAAATGCCTCCTGGTTTTATTTCTCTTTGGGAACATTTGCAATGGGCATCAGAATTCCATTTGTGAAACACTGTCTTGTTTTTGTTTTTTTTTAAAAGATTTTATTTTTATTTTTTTGAAGAGATAGAGACAGCCAGTGAGAGAGGGAACACAAGCAGGGGGAGTGGGAGAGGAAGAAGCAGGCTCATAGCGGAGGAGTCTGATGTGGGGCTCGATCCCACAACGCCGGGATCACGCCAGCCGAAGGCAGACGCTTAACGACTGCGCCACCCAGGCGCCCCGAAACACTGTCTTGTTTGTATTTGTTATTGTATGTACACTTCTTTATAAAACATCTGGATCACTGCTTAGTTGGAGAACTCTCAGAGCAGCATACTACCATGTTTTAATTTAAAATGTAACCTTGTGTGACTTATCTATCACTAAATAAGAATGGCTGGTGTTTCATCCTTGATTTTCATAAGGTGTTTTTGGACTCAGGCGAGAGATGTCTCTATGTTTCCACTAAAATGAATTAGTTGCATTACTGAGGTTTAAGTATTTATAGTTTATCAAATCTTAAATTGGGTTCTTAACAAATATAGAAAATAGGAAAAAAGAAAAAGCTAGTTTGGAAGATTGGGAAATATCCGTAATTGAAAAGCCTTATTCTTTGCCTATGCTTGGTGAATCACTTAGTTCACTCATCCTATCCCTCTTCATTATGAATTAAGAACCTATCTTTAGTGCAGGCACTGGAATCAGACTCATGCTGATCAGTTCTAGTCTCTGTTGACTTCTACAATTAATTGCAATCAACTCTATGCTATTAACAATGGCGTTGCTGCTCTTAGAATTCATGGTGGAAGTGTAAGGACATTTATAGATCATTTTATTTAATCCCCCATTTTACATTTCCATGGATACAGAAAAGGTATAAAAATCTTCCACTTTAAATATTTGAACAATCCCCACACTGAAGCTACATTGCCCTTGTGCCAAACTGTCTCCCTGCCTATACAAGCATCAATCTCCTTTATCCAAGTTAGGACGCAGAGAGTTGGATTCAAAAGGAGACACTGGGAGGGTTTTTCTACAAGTAAAACTAAAAAGATACTATTCATATTGCTCTTTTTTTCTTTCTTTTAACTTAAAAATACCCTTTTTACTGCCTTATAAAATC
>NW_023249985.1:0-511 GCF_002007445.2 Ailuropoda melanoleuca | reverse complement strand
CTTCGGTCTTCTCTTCTAATATAGAGCTATACATTTCCCTTTACTACTTTAGTTAGCTCACATAAATTTGGGCCTATTGTGGTTTCATTACCATTTAAGTCAAAATATTTCCTAATTATTCTGTGTTTTCCTTTTGAAACCATGGATTATTTATAAATATATTGCTTAATTTTAAAATACTTTGATATCATCATCATAGCTTTGTGTTAATTGATTTTAAATTTAATTTTATTATGGTCAGAGAACATACTCTAGATGATTTCAGTTCTAGTACATTTATTGAGACTTCATTTTTTTTTTTGCCCAGTACATGATCTGNTGCCCAGTACATGATCTGTCTTGTGAATGTTACATGTCCACTTTAAAAGGCTATGTATTCCCTAGGTGTGGGTGTAGTATTCCATAAATGGCAATTAGATTAAATTGATTGATAATGTTATTAAATTGTTTTATATTCTTTGTGATTTTTCAGTTTACTTATTCTATCAATTACTAAGCCATAAGTGTTAGG
>NW_023249984.1:0-921 GCF_002007445.2 Ailuropoda melanoleuca | reverse complement strand
TTAGCACTATCATCACCCTTCGTGAATACCGAAACATGAGGGAAAGTGGTCACGGAAGGCAGACGAGGGTGTCCCATAATGGTCTCTGAGACCACACAGAGTCCAGGGAAATTTCAACGATCATCATCTCTCGTGTGTAAGGGAGCAGGAATGAAAAGGTTCAGGATTTTCGAGGACTCAGCGCCCTTCTCATTGGTAATAAAGCAGAGCGTCCAGGGAAACACCTCCAGCGAACAGCAGCCTTTTCACTGGGGACCCCGATTCCACATTGGGTGTAGGGGCCTGGGGAGGATCCAGCCCTTAGAACCAAGAAACAAAGTGTGAGTGGAAAGCCCTTGAAGTCACGACGNAAACACCTCCAGCGAACAGCAGTTTTTTCACTGGGGACCCCGATTCCACATTGGGTGTAGGGGCCTCGGGAGGATCCAGCCCTTAGAAACAAGAAACAAAGTGTGAGGGGAAAGCCCTTGAAGTCACGACGGCCTTATGGAAGGTGGAAGATGTATCAAGGGGCTTTGGTACCGTGAGTGAAACACGACGAACACAGCACTGNACACGACGAACACAGCACTGAGAAAGACAATTCGGCCAAAACCCGTTTCCAACGAAATGTTTGCTCCCTGGGGAAATCCTGTCCAAACTACTGTGGCAATGGAACGAAAAGGCCCAACACACGTCCGTCAGAAACAACACCATAGAGGGACCGTCTTAGCACTCTCATCACCCTTCGTGAATAGGGAAACATGACGAAAGTGGTCGCGGAAGCCTGACGAGAGTGCCCCATAGTGGTCTCTGAGACCCCACACAGTCCAGGGCAATATCAACGATCATCATCTCTCGTGAGTAAGCTAGCTTGAATGAAAAGGTTCAGGATTTTCGAGGACTCAGGGCCCTTCTCATTGGTAATAAAGCAGAGCGTCC
>NW_023249983.1:0-2138 GCF_002007445.2 Ailuropoda melanoleuca | reverse complement strand
TGCAGGAGGGACAAGGCAGACAAGAAGGAGAGCACGCTAACAGAACTCATCCAGGGAGGAGTTAAGATGGCAGAGGAGTAGGGGACCCCTTTTCCAGCCAGTCCCCTGAGTCAAGCTGGATATGTACCAGACCATCCTGAAAACCCATGGAATCAGCCTGAGATGCAGGAAGATACATCTGGATCTCTACAAATGAACATCTCCAGCGCTGAGTATTGAGGTACGAAGCGGGGAGCTGTGTACCCGAGCACAGGTATGGGAAGATAAACGGAAGGGGGAGGGAGCCGCCGCATTCGGGTGCCGGGAAGCGATAGCCACCTGCACGGGGGAGCGGGGGACTCATGGACCGGCACCCGCGAGACAGCAGACTGGGACCGTGAGCCGGGAGCATGCGCTACCAGACTTCTCATGGAGCTCCGGTGCGCTCACTGGAACCAGACTGAGACCGGGAGCTCCGGGAGCACGTGGGGGCGGCTGGCGGCTGGCAGCATTAGAAACACAAAGGACAGAGACGCGCTGTCCCTGGAAGTGAGGGCTGGGACGCCGGGTGTGAGGCGCACATCCCAGGACGCTGCAGGGTTGAGCAGCACCAACAGTAACATAGTTAAAGTGGCCAGAACATCAGTGGAGAACCGGCTGCGATCCGTCTGTTCTGAGACAGAGGCTGAGATTCGGCCACTGCTGCTCTGACTCTCAGAAGAGACGCAGCAAACCGCCAGGGAAAGCCGCCAGAGAACAAAAGCCTGGAAACACCAGCTCACAGTGTGCCCATCCCCATCCCCCCTCGCAGGGGACACGGAGACTCTACCCAAACAGGGTTTTCTGAGTACCTGCAGGCAGGCCCCTCCCCCAGAAGGCAGGCTGAAAAATCAAGAAGCCCACAACCCGGAGCGCCTGAGTGGCGCAGTCACCAAGCACCTGTCTTCGGATTAGGGTGTGATCACAACGCNTTTGGGCTCTGGACAACCCCGCAACCTCTCCTCATCAGAATGACGAGAAGGAGAAGTCCCCCCCAGCAAAGAAAAGATAATGAGTCTGTGGCCTCTGCCACAGAACTGATGGATATGGATATAACCAAATTATCAGAAATGGAGTTCAGAGTAACAATGGTCAAGATGATGAGTAGACTTGAAAAAAATATTAATGAAAATATTAACGAGAATATAGAATCTCGAAGGGCAGAAATGAGAGCAAATCTGTCAGAAATTAAAAATGCTATTAATCAAATGCCGTCAAAACTAGATGCTCTGACAGCCAGGGTAAATGAGGACGAATTAGTGAATTGGAGGATGGGATGGTAGAAGAGAAAGCTAAAACAGAAACTTGGCTCAAAAAAATCCAATCTCAAGAATGTAGGTTATGGGAGATTACTGACTCAATGAAACATTCCAATGTCAGAATCATTGGCATCCCTGAGGGGATGGAGAAGAGAGAGGTCTAGAAGAGATATTTGAACAAATTGTAGCTGAGAACTTCCCTAATCTAGCGAGGGAAACAAGCATTCGTGTCCAAGAGGCAGAGAGGACCCCATCCAAGCTCAACCAGGACAAACCTACGCCACGGCATGTCATAGTGCAATTCGCAAATATTAGATCCAAGGATACAGTATTGAAAGCGGCCAGGGCAAAGAAATTTCTCACGTACCAAGGCAAAGGTATCAGGATTACGTCAGACCTGTCTACAGAGACCTGGAATGAGAGAAAGGCTTGGGGGGGCATTTTTAAAGCTCTTTCAGAGAAAAACATGCAGCCAAGGATCCTTTATCCAGCAAAGCTGTCATTCAGAATTGATGGAGAAATAAAGACGTTCCAAAATCGCCAATCATTAACCAATTTCGTAACCACGAAACCAGCCCTACAGGAGATATTAAGGGGGGCTCTATAAAGGTAAAAAGGCCCCAAGAGTGATACAGAGCAGCAAGTCACAACCGATACAAAGACTTTAAAGNTATAGAAACAAAGACTTTACAGGCAACATGACATCATTAAAATCATATTTCTCAATAATCACTCTCAATGTGAATGGCCTAAATGCTCCCATAAATTGCTGCAGGGTTGCAGATTGGATAAAAAGACATGACCCATCCATTCGCTGTCTACAAGAGACTCATCTTGAACCTAAAGATACATCCAGACTGA
>NW_023249982.1:0-920 GCF_002007445.2 Ailuropoda melanoleuca | reverse complement strand
CCCTCTGTCCTCCCTCAGGGTTCATACCTTGACGCCCATAAGCGCCTGGGCCCTCGCCTCTAAAGACCTGAAATCTGCTCCTTACAACAGGCCCTTTATCACTCAGGCACCCAGATGCGGAAGTCAAGACTCAACACGTGTTCCCATCCCCCACCAGGGCCTTCCCGGACACCCTGTGCTAGNCGGACACCCTGTGCTAGGAACTAGCAGTCCTCCCTCTGCATCCTCACATTAAAGCCCAGCAGGACCTGAGCCCTCCCCTCTGTCCACCGGACCAAGGACCTACTTCTTCCTCCGAGGCCCCCATTCTCTCAGGAGACCCAGTTGCGGAACTCTGGCCACAGTGGTGGTGTGTTCCCATCCCGTCAGGTAGGCTCCCTAGACTGCCATCCTAGGCTTCTGCCAGGGTCCCCTCTGTCCTCCGTTATGGTTCATACCTGGTCTCCTCTCTCATTCGCGCTGGGANAGCCCTCCCCTCTGTCCACCGGACCAAGGACCTACTTCTTCCTCCGAGGCCCCCATTCTCTCAGGAGACCCAGTTGCGGAAGTCTGGCCACAGTGGTGGTGTGCTCCCATCCCGTCACCCTCCCCGCGGACCTTCCCTGACTGACTCTGTGCAGCGGTCTGGCGTCCAGCAGTCCTCCCTTGCATCCTCACCACACGCCCAGCAGGACCCGGGCCCTCCCCTCTGCCCACCTGAGCTTTGGCTCCCTCCATGAGGCCTTTAGTCTCTCAGAGACCCGTATGCGGAAGTCCGGACTCACCACGGACTCACCACGTGTTCCCATCTCCCCCCTCCCCCCCTCCCCGCGGACCTTCCCTGACTGACTCTGTGCAGCGGTCCGGTGTCCCGCAGTCCTCCCTCTGCATCCTCACCACACGCCCAGCAGGACCCGGGCCCTCCCTTCTGCCCACCTGAG
>NW_023249981.1:0-4374 GCF_002007445.2 Ailuropoda melanoleuca | reverse complement strand
TAAAAAAAAAATAAGAATCACCTGGGGATCTTGTCAACATGCAGATTCTGATTCAGTGGGTCTGACCAGGATCTGCGGTTCTGTATTTCTAACAAGCTCGCACTTGCTTGATGCTGACAGCTTGCTGGATGCTGATGCTTCCAGCCCAAAGCCTACCTTTTTAATTGTCAAGATTATGTCATTACTGGAAAGGTGCACACTGTGAGAATGTATTACACGATGTATACAAAATCCTCTGTTTACTTGAGACTTAGAGTCACTTTTTGGTCTGGCTCTATCACTTACAGTTCTGTGCCCTTGGGGAAATTACTTAAATTTCCTTTACATGTTCTATAGAAAGACTAATAATAATACCTAATTAATCTCGCATTGCATAAAATAACGTATGTAAAGAAAGGTCAGTATATATTCAGGCCACAAGTTAAGCATAAAAAATAAAAGGATCTTAGGAGGATATAATTGTTTTCCCACAGAGATCGATCTTACAGTATAGGCTTCTTCCTAAATGGAAAAATCTATTTCAATGCTACATAATCTAAAATAGGAACATGGAACTATTAGGCACTGACAAACCCATAGGTATTATACTGATCAAGAAAACCTTCCCAATTTCTAGGTTTTTGTTTTTTAACCAGATGTAGGATTATAACAGTGTGATCCATGAGCAACCTAAATTCAGAGAGAAATAAAAGTTATCTGGAAACATTCTTTCTGGCAACCCAATTCTGACATCTAGCTTATAAATGTAGAAATAATGTTCTTGTGTGTTTAATAATGGCTTTAGATAAACTCTTAGATCGTTAGAGGTAGAATTAAATTCTGAGCATACTGTAAAAAAGAAAAAAAGGCATTTTAGCATTTAAAATTCTGAGCTTGTTAGTTAAGTATTCTAGGCCCCAATTTCCCATCTGTGGAAAGGGGGAATTAATCTGCCAAGATCTATATTGCTGGGAAGTACAAGAATAAATTATACCCAGCTGACTTTTACTACTTTCTTTAAAAAAAAGGATTTAATTTTACATCAGCTTCCTTCTTGTTACCCCCATATACTTAAAACTTACAGTCCATCCATGAATTTAGGATATCCTGAGATAGGCAAGCTAATGGTCATAGTTGATAAGGTATATTACAGTAGAAAAGATTCAGAATGTGATGCATGTGTGTGAATATAAATAGATGTAGATATATAAGTTATATTTACATACATGGGGTGTGTGTGTGTGTGTGTATGCTTGTATAGTGTGTGAATGTCCAGTATAATTAGTAGAAAGAGATATGAATTAAAAATCATTGGAGCTGGAAGCCGACTGCATGCATACTACTGCTTATCTTCCTCGCTTTCTTCATGTATTACTGTTCCCCCAGGTTGGAAAGTGTGTTTGTGTTGATGTTCATAAGGTTATCATACAATGAGATCCTTTAAAATGGGACAACTATTTGTGTGTGCTTGCTGCCACGTTAGCATGTGTAATTCTTTAAGGCTATAATTGCATTTGTTGGAGAAGGAAAAATGAACTTCCACAGTTCCTCTTTATATCTCTCTTATTGTAAAGTCGTGGAGTTTAAAGAGATTGTTTGTATTTTTTTCTAAAACATGACAGTTAGGGTGATCTTTTGGTAAGATCAGAAGAACAATGCTTTCTCATTTTAAGAGAAATCATCCCAGAACATGCAATTTAAATAGCTAATCAGAGTTGGTTAAATGAGGCATTTGATAATTATGCATAAAGATTTTCTCTTCCTACTTGAAGTATTATGATTACTGATGTTAAAATTAAATTATTATTGCTTCTAAGTGGTTTATTTGAACAACCTGAGATTCTAAAATCTTGTGAAACACTTTGCATTCAAATATCATCATATATGCATCCATTCATGCAGTAATTCACTAATTCCATAAATACTCCACTGCTAATAGGTACCAGACACCCTCATCTATCCTGTTGTAAGCAATAATGGTAAATAAAATAAACCTAACCTGCCCTCAGTAAGCTAAAAGTCTAAGGAGGAGACAGGCACCATACATAAATCATGACTAAATCTCAATTAATGCACACATCAATCTCAGCATTGGCCGATGGGGAAGGTATAGAGGCTGGAGACAGAGATGTAGCTGGGGAAATGAACTCTGTCCTCTCCCTCTGAAAATCCAGCAGTTTGGACTTGATTCAGGCTGGTAATCACATCCAAACTGGTCCCATTCCAAAGAGGAAGTATTAGAATCTGGAGGCTTCAGCAGAGCAGCCGAGGTATGAGGAAAGGTCCACTCAACGAGGGAGAGAACTGGCCCGTGTGGGATGCCGGACAGGTTCCGATGTCATCAGAGGAATGGAAAGCTAACACTGACCAAGAAGTAGGATCCATTGGGCTATAAGAAGTAGGAAGCCGACTCTACGAGGTTTAAACAAGGGGAAAATGTATCCTCACTTAACTAGGAGGTCCAGAAGGAGAGGGTGGTTTAGGATCAGCTTAATCAGACCTTCCCACCTCTGCCTTTCTGCAGAACTTTGTCCCTGAGTGTTTATCTTGTTGGCCTGTCCTCTGCCTGTTCTCATCACAGCATGAAAATGACGGCTTTTGGTTGGAATTCACATACACAATATCCAGAGGAAGCTAGAAACTGTCTTTCCAATGATTCTGTTTTTAAGAATAGGAAAACTCGGGGCGCCTGGGTGGCGCAGTTGTTAAGCGTCTGCATTTGGCTCAGGGTGTGATCCCAGCGTTCTGGGATCGAGCCCCACATCAGGCTCCCCCGCTGGGAACCTGCTTCTTCCTCTCCCACATCCCCTGCTTGTGTTCCCTCTCTCGCTGGCTGTCTCTCTCCGTGTCAAATAAATAAATAAAATCTTAAAAAAAAAAAAAAAAGAATAGGAAAACTCTTGGGGCGCCTGGGTGACTCAGTCAGTTGACTGTCTGGTCGACTCTTGATTTTGGCTCAAATCATGATCTCAGGGTCCTGGGATCCAGCCCTGTGTTGCCGGGGTGGTGGGGGGCGGGGATCCGTCCTCAGCAGGAAGTCTGCTTGAGATTCTCTCCGTCTGCCTCTCCCTCCACTTTTCTCTATCCCTCTCCCTCTGTCTCCCTCTCTCGCAAATAAATACATAGATCTTAAAAAAAAATGGAAAATTCTTTTCCAGAATAACCAATAAACTTTTCCTTTTGTCTCATTTCTCCAAATTGGAATTTTTGTCCATCTTGAACCAATCCCTATGACGATTTTGTTGTACAACATTTTGCCTAGGCCTGAATTCCTGAACCAATCTTAAACAAGGGGAATGAGATTACTCTTTTTTTTTTTTAAGATTTTGTTTATTTTACTTGAGAGAGAAAGAGCAAGAGAGAGAGGACAAAGGGAGAGGGAGAAGCAGACTCCCCGCTGAGCAGAGAGCCTGATGGGAGACTCAATCCCAGGACCCTGGGATCATGACCTGAGCTGAAGGCAGACGCTCAACCAACTGAGCCACCCAGGCACCCCCAAGGGAATGAGATTACGTTTATTCCATTTAGCCTACTCCTCGGTTTATTATCAAAATGTGTTTTTCTTTATTAGTTAGCACTGGACCACTTGATTAGATCCTTCTCAATTTTTTTGAAAGCAAAGAATCAGATAGGATTTCATACCCTAGTATTAGAGGGTATCTGATAAGAAGGCAGACTCTGAGATAAAATTAGAAATGTCCAAGATTCATGTAGGATATATCCGTAAAAGATAAAAGGGAGAGGAGCAGAGAAAGGAAAAGCTTCAGCCTGCAATGCAGATCTGAACCTGAGAAAGGAGAGGTGGAAGGAAAGGAAACTGGGTCTCAGTTGGAAGGGCCTCAGGAGGTAGCACAGCCCTGAGAAAGTCCTGGGGCCAGGAGGGAGCCCCAGAACAAAGATGACAATTAGAAGAGTCCTGCATTGGTGGAAACGGCCTGGCTGTAGTCCCTCTACCAGATTGTCGTTGGCTGTGAACAGCCTGGGGAAAGCATGACCTCCCCTTGAACATCACGGTGGATCCCAGTATGTGGGGGCAGGAGGCTGCCTGCTGACCACACTTCTTGTGGCCGGTTTTCTCCCTCTAGGTGACATACTTAGCTGCTGTCTGTGTGGTTGTCATACAGTCGTTCTCTGCTTTTCAGCTTCTGGGAAGTATAGAAAGATTTTACCAAAACTTATTCAATGACAATTACTATTCTTTTTATTCTTTCACATAGAAGCACCTTGTTCTATAGAACAAGGGTTTGGGAAAATTTTAATATTGCTAATTTTAGTAAACTTTGCCATTACAATAAGTTTTGATAAAGTGTTTTAATATTAGGTATTTTTTGGGGGGCGCCTGGGTGGCACAGCGGTTAAGCGTCTGCCTTCGGCTCAGGGCGTGATCCCGGCGTT
>NW_023249980.1:0-800 GCF_002007445.2 Ailuropoda melanoleuca | reverse complement strand
AAGGAGTGACATAGCAGACACGTGCTCCCACATGATAAGGTAGCAAAGATGGAAAACAGAATCATCTCTGAAGAGACTGGACAGCTACTAAGGGAAGAAGAAGTAGAATTAATGGGATTAAAAATGGCTGGTAAACTCAGCCAAGGTGAGCAGCAACAACTACATTTACCGTGAGAATTGTCATTTCTGGGTACAGGATGGAACTGAGAATCCAAGTTTTACACACTGACAGCTACTGCTGGGACATAAAGGAATCCACAGAGCTTTGGTCAGAGATCTAGGGAATCTCAAGGACACATCCGTTTTTCCCTTGATTCATTTGTGAAGCCACATAGCATAACCAGGACAGAAACAGACTTCTTAAAACACTACTTTTAAAAGACAATATCATCTTCTTCCTCTACCATACTGTTTGAGAGGTTTATCACATTGTATTATCAGTAGTTCGTTCCTCTTTGGTAAGAATAGTATTGCACAGTACGGCTCTGCCACATCTTACNCTGATGGACCTTTGAATTGTGTCCATGTAAGGGCCAGAGTGAATGATGCTGCTGTGAACATTCATGGACTAGCCTTCATGTGGACACAGATTATCATTTCTCTTGGGTGGATACCTAAGAGTGGAATTGTTGAGTTATATGTTAAGTGTATGTTAGCATTTTAAGAAACTGCCAACGTGTTTTCAAAACTGGTGAAGCTGTGTTACATTCCCACCAGCAATGAACGATCGTTCCCGTTTCCCCATAACCTCACCAACATTTGATATCACCAGTCTTTTTAAATTTAGGATAGAGTTGTTC
>NW_023249979.1:370-550 GCF_002007445.2 Ailuropoda melanoleuca | reverse complement strand
TTTCATTCATGCTCCCTTACTCACGAGAGATGATGGTCGTTGATATTTCCCTGGACTGTGTGGTGTCTCAGGGACCACTGTGCGGCACACTCGTCAGTCTTCCGCGACCACTTTCCCTCATGGTTCCCTATTCACGAAGGGTGATGATAGTGCTAAGACGGTCCCTGTACGGTGTTGTTT
>NW_023249979.1:0-234 GCF_002007445.2 Ailuropoda melanoleuca | reverse complement strand
TGTTTCACTCACTCTACCAAAGCACCTTGATTCCTGTTCCACCTTCAATAAGGCCGTCGTGACTTCAAGGGCTTTCCCCTCACACTTTGTTTCTTGGTTCTATGGGCAGGATCCTCCCGAGGCCCCTACACCCAATGTGGAATGGGGGTCCTCAGTGAAAAGCCTGCTGTTTGCTGGAGGTGTTTTCCTGGACGCTCTGCTTTATTACAAATGAGAAGGGCACTGAGTGCTCGA
>NW_023249978.1:0-797 GCF_002007445.2 Ailuropoda melanoleuca | reverse complement strand
ACTCTGGCTTTATATTCTTACCTGCCCTTAAGTGAAATAAGGAGAGAGAGAGGGAGAGAGTAGCAATTACTAGGGAAGCATTAAATACATACTTGGCAACGATTTGAGGCTTTATCTTTGATGTAATAAAATTAATTACAAAGAAGTTTTAGAGGGAATACTTTTCTTACGGTCTAATGCTGTTGTTACTTAATGCCACTTTGTTTACTACCCATAAGCATCTTGTGTACGGCCATAGCCCAATTTGGGAACATTCCTTATACTATGGCCCCCAAACAGAGCATGCATCAGACCTAAATTCCTAATTGTGTGATTTTTGACAAGTTACCTAATTCCTTTAAGCCTTGATTAANGCCCCCAAACAGAGCACGCATCAGACCAAAATTCCTAATTGTTTGATTTTTGACAAGTTACTTAATTCCTTTAAGCCTTGATTCCTCAGTGTGAAAAAGGGATAACATATTTACATTTCAAGATCACTTTGAGAATTATATGAGGTAATGTTCACAATGTGTCTAGTCCTGTGCCTGGAGTTTATTAGAAAACATGAATACCTTGGGGCGCCTGGGTGGCTCAGTCAGTTAAGTGTCCCAACCCTTCATTTTGGCTCAGGTCATGATCTCAGGGTCGTGAGATTGAACCCTGCATCGGGCTCCAAGCTGAGCTCGGAGCCTACTAAAGATTTTCTCTCTCCCCCTCTCCACCCTTTCCCCTCATATGCATGTGCTTTCTTTTTTTTTTAATTTAATTTTATTATATTATGTTAATCACCATACAGTACATCCCCAGATTCCGAT
>NW_023249977.1:318-677 GCF_002007445.2 Ailuropoda melanoleuca | reverse complement strand
AGCACTATCATCACCCTTCGTGAATAGGGAAACATGAGGGAAAGTGGTCAAGGAAGCCTGACGCGAGTGCCTAATAGTGGCCTCTGAGACCCCACACACTGCAGGGAAATATCAACGATCATCATCTCTCGTGAGAAAGGGAACATGAACGAATACCTTCATGATTTTCGAGGACTCAGCGCCCTTCTCATTGGTAATAAACAGAGCGTCCAGGAAAACACATCCAGCGAACAGCAGCCTTTTCACTGTGGACCCCGATTCCACATTGGGTTTAGGGGCCTGGGGAAGATCCAAACCCTTAGAACCAAGAAACAAAGTGTGAGGGGAAAGCCCTTGAAGTCACGACGGCCTTATGGAAG
>NW_023249977.1:0-244 GCF_002007445.2 Ailuropoda melanoleuca | reverse complement strand
GAGAAAGACAATTCGGCCAAAAACCGCTTCCAATGAAATGTTTGCTCCCTGGGGAAATCCTGTCAAAACTGATGGCGGCAATGGAACANGCCAAAAACCGCTTCCAATGAAATGTTTGCTCCCTGGGGAAATCCTGTCAAAACTGCTGGCGGCAATGGAACAGAAAGGCCCATAACACGGCCGTCAGAAACAACACCGTACAGGGACCGTCTTAGCACTATCATCACCCTTCGTGAATAGGGAA
>NW_023249976.1:0-2339 GCF_002007445.2 Ailuropoda melanoleuca | reverse complement strand
AGACTGAAGAAAGAGAAATTAGGGAATCCATCCCATTTACAATAGCACCAAAAAGCATATGTTACCTTGGATTTAACTGAACCAGAGATGTAAAGGACCTATATTCTAGAAACTATAGATCACTTTTGAAAGACAATGAGGAAGACATAAAAAGATGGAAAAATATTCCATGCTTATGGATTGGAAGAATTAACATAGTTAAAATATCCATGCTATTCAGAGCAATCTACAGTTTCAGTGCTATCCCGATCAAAATACCGAGGACATTTTTTGAACTGGAACACNGACATTTTTCAAAGAACTGGAACAAATAGTCCTTAAATTTGTATGGAACCAGAAAAGGCCCCGAATCTCCAAGGAACTGTTGAAAAGGAAAAACAAAGCTGGGGGCATCACAATGCTGTATTTCGAGCTGTACTACAAAGCTGTGATCACAAAGACAGAATTGTACTGGCACAAAAACAGACACATGGACCAATGGAACAGAATAGAGAACCCCAGAAATGGACCCTCGGCTCTTTGGGCCACTAATCTTTGACAAAGCAGGAAAAAACATCCGGTGGAAAAAAGACAGTCTCTTCAATAAATGGTGCTGGGAAAATTGGACAGCTACATGCAAAAGAATGAAACTTGACCACTCTCTCACACCATACACAAAAATAAACTCCAAATGGATGAAAGACCTCAATGTGAGACAGGAATCCATCAAAATTCTAGAGGAGAACATAGGCAACAACTTCTATGAGATCGGCCAGAGCAACCTTTTTCACGACACATCTCCAAAGGCAAGAAAACAAAAGATAAAATGAAACTTATGGGACTTTATCAGGATAAAGAGCTTCTGCACAGCCAAGGAAACAGTCAAAAAAACTAAGAGACAGCCCACGGAATGGGAGAATATATTTGCAAAGGACACCACAGATAAAGGACTGGTATCCAAGATCTACAAAGAACTTCTCAAACTCAATACACGAGAAACAAATAAACAAATCATAAAATGGGCAGAAGATATGAACAGACACTTTTCCAATGAAGACATACAAATGGCTAACAGACACATGAAAAAATGTTCAAAATCATTAGCCATCAGGGAAATTCAAATCAAAACCACACTGAGATACCACCTTACGCCAGTTAGAATGGCAAAGATAGACAAGGCAAGAAACAACAATTGTTGGAGAGGATGTGGAGAAAGGGGATCCCTCCTACATTGTTGGTGGGAATGCAAGTTGGTACAGTCACTCTGGAAAACAGCGTGGAGGTCCCTTAAAAAGTTAAAAATCGAGCTACCCTATGACCCAGCCATTGCACTGCTGGGTGTGTTTACCCCAAAGATACAGATGTAGTGAAGAGAAGGGCCATATGCACCCTAATGTTCAAAGCAGCAGTGTCCACAATAGCTAAATCGTGANCAATGTTCATAGCTGCATTGTCCACAATAGCCAAATCATGGAAGGAGCCGAGATGCCCTTCAACAGATGACTGGATTAAGAAGCTGTGGTCCATATATACAATGGAATATTACTCAGCTATCAGAAAGAACGAATTCTCAACATTTGCTGCAACATGGACGGCACTGGAGGAGATAATGCTAAGTGAAATAAGTCAAGCAGAGAAAGACAATTATCATATGATTTCTCTCATCTATGGATCATAAGAAGGAGATGTTCGGTTAGGGGAAGAAAGGGATAAAGAAAAGGGGGGNACATGAGAGACTATGGACTATGAGAAACAAACTGAAGACTTCAGAGGGGAGGGTGGTGGGGGAATGGGATACACTGGTGATGGGTAGTAAGGAGGGCACGTATTGCATGGTGCACCTGGTGTCATACGCAACTAATGAAGTATCGAACTTTGCATTGGAATCCGGTGATGTACTGTATGTTGACTAACATAATATAATAAAAAATCATATTAATAATAAAAAAATTATTTTATTTTAATTCCAGTATAGTTAACATATAGTGTTTTATTAGTTTCAGGTGTACAATAGAGTGATTCAACAATTCTATACATTACTCAATGTTCATCATGACAAGAGTACTCTTTAATCCCCATCACTTATTTCACCTATCCCCCCAACCGTCTGCCCTCTGGTACCATTACTTTGTTCTCTATAGTTAAGGGTCTGCTTTTTGATTTCTCTCTCTCTCTTTTTCCTTTGCTCATTTGTTTTGTTTCTTAAATTCACCATATGACTGAAATCATGATATTTCTCTTTCTCTATTTGACTTATTTCACATAGATAGCACTGTACTAATTCTATCCATGTTATTGCAAATGCCAAGATTTCATTCTTTTTTTATGATGACATAACATTCCATTACATATATATATAT
>NW_023249975.1:0-1367 GCF_002007445.2 Ailuropoda melanoleuca | reverse complement strand
TTTTTTCCAGCTAGAGATATATGCAAATATTATGTATACTCATTGCTCAATTAAACCTAAAACGACTGACACGGCACATCAGCTTGTCATATTTCTCCAAGTAGCATAGCNTAAAACGACTGACACGGCACATCAGCTTGTCATATTTCTCCAAGTAGCATAGCGTAGGTGTTCTGTCAACTTTATGACAAGGAAATAGCAGAGCTGGGCATCTTCCAGGAGACTTGCTTGACTACTTAAAGTCCTCACACATAGAATCCTCAGGATTTCTCCAGAGGAAAAAAAGTAAAATCTTTCACGGTTATGCCTTCTACTCCCTGCTGCATCTTCACATCTCTGTGAATCTTGATTCAGGATAAGTGCGTCATTAATCTTTAACATATCAACCCAAGAACACAATTAAAGTCAAACAGAATAATGAGTGGCACTAAAGGAGTACAGAGAAGCATGCCTAAGAACGCATTCAACCACCATACGCTGCATAATTACGCACACCCGCGCACACGCGCGCGCACACTAATTGCTCTGATCCAGAACTTTTAACTCTTTGTCGAAGAGCAAGTGTTGGCAAACCTTTTCCATAACGGGCCAGATAGTAAATAGGTTCTGCTTTGTGGGCCATATGGTCTCTGTCACGACGACTCCGCTGTGCCGCTGTGAAATGAAAGTAACCACGGGCAATACGGAAATAAGTGAGCATAGCTGTACACACCAAAACTTTATTTATGGACACAGTTTTAGTTACATAGATTTTTCATGTACCTATATTACTCTTAAGTTTTTTCAACAATTTTTTAAAAATGCAAAAACAATTCATAGCTCACAGGCCATACAAAAAACATGGCAGGCTCAATCGGGCCCACGGACTATAGTTTCATGACCCCTGATATAAAAGAATCAGAATATTTTAAGGTTAACAAGTTAATATAGGTCCTACAGCTGTGACCAAGAAGATTAACTAGTAGTATAAAATGTCTCAAGGCATAGATTATACTATCAGTTTTATTTGTATGATTTATTTATTCAGGGTTCTTTAAAAAGAAAAACATTTATTTATTTTAGAGAGAGACGGCTTGAGTGGGGGGAGGGGCAGAAGGAGAGAGAGAAACTCAAGCAGACTCCCCGATAAGTGTGCAGCCCGATGTTGNATGTTGGGCTCCATCTCATGACCCTGAGATCATGACCTGAGCTGAAATCAAGAGTTGGACTCAACCAACTGAGCTACCCAGGCGCCCCTATTCCGCATTCTTACTTTGACCTCAGATATCATATGTTGTCATTTCAGACACCACTCACTAGTTTGATAGTCTTGAGTGGGAACATAATTTCTGGAATCTATTTTCCCAAGTGCAGTATATGGTAGAGGG
>NW_023249974.1:0-545 GCF_002007445.2 Ailuropoda melanoleuca | reverse complement strand
AACACCCAGTGCACCATGCAATACGTGCCCTCCTCAATACCCATCACCAGCCTATCCCATTCCCCCACCCCTCTCCCCTCTGGAGCCCTCAATTTGTTTCTCAGAGTCCATAGTCTCTCATGCTTCATCCCCCTTCTGACTACCCCCCCTTTCTTTATCCCTTTCTTCTCCTACCGATCTTCCTAGTTCTTATGTTCCATAGATGAGAGAAATCATATGATAATTGTCTTTCTCTGCTTGACTTATTTCACTTAGCATTATCTCCTCCAGTGCCGTCCATGTTGCAGCAAATGTTGAGAATTCGTTCTTTCTGATAGCTGAGTAATATTCCATTGTATATATNGCTGAGTAATATTCCATCGTATATATGGGCCACATCTTCTTAATCCAGTCATCTGTTGAAGGGCATCTCGACTCCTTCCACAATTTAGCTATTGTGGACAATGCTGCTATGAACATTGGTGTGCATATTGTCCTTCTCTTCACTACGTCTGTATCTTTGGGGTAGATACCCAGTAGTGCAATGGCTGGATCATAGGGTAGCT
>NW_023249973.1:0-1676 GCF_002007445.2 Ailuropoda melanoleuca | reverse complement strand
GGCCATCACCAGAAATATGGCCCAAGCTATATGCAATTACACGGGGACTTGTAGTCTTCCATGTTCTGAGGAGAAAATTGAATGGTTAATACTGGGAAAGGTCCTTTATTGAAATTTCTTTGAATGTAAGGGAGAGCTAATAGTGGCAGGGACATCCTAGGTTGGCGTGAGTATGTCTGACTGTGGGAAGTGTGATAAATGTTAGCCTTGGAAATGTAGTACAATGGCTTTTTAGACTAAACTTTATTTGTAGTAACAACAAAAACTCTTGAAATATCGGGAGGCCCATGGACTAAAAGGGACCTGAGGAAAGAATTTTTACTTTATAGCCACAGAAAATGAGGAAGGGAGGGTCGGCCTCAGTTGCCAACTCAACCACGGGTATCTACAGATTGTTACCAGACTGATCACCCCTCAAAATTTTTTTTATTATCAGATCATTTCCATTTTGGCTAAAAGAGGAGCTCCTATCAACCTGATATCCTTCGATTCCTGAGAGATTGGTCTGGGGGAGGGGAAGGAGGGCCGAGAACACCCTGACACTGTATGATAATGAAGATGTGATTCTGAGCACGTTTTTCCTGAGGAGAGGGTCCCTAGTTTCATCACCTTTTCAGAGGGTTCTGTGTCTTACAAAAATGAAGAATGATTGGTCTTAAAGGGGGAACTAGTATCTAAAATAATTTATGATATCATGGTGGGGATTTAGTCAGTTACCTGGGGGCCTCTATTTTGACTGGAAAGGGTAAGAAGGCATTTAGTAAGAAGGGAGGTGGAAACCTGACCAGCTGTCTCCTGTGGCCTCCCCATCCTGTTGCAAACTGCATGGGTAGAGGACAGTGATGTCTTTATTATGTACTTTTCAAAGGCGCCTTTCTCTGACTTTTTTTTTTTTTTCTTTTTTTACAAGGGGTACTTCTTTTCTAGACTTCTAGTCTTGCTATAGATTTTATCTACTAAAAATCTGAACCAATGATCTTCATATGCTGCTAACCCTGTTAGACCCCATTTTCTTTAATTGAATTATATCGACTAGATGCTATCACAGCCTCTGTTCACCTTACAGAACGTTTTGGACTCTCTTCGGATGGTATAACTTTGGATCAGCTGGAGCTCACTTCTCTGCTCCATTGCTAAATGGACTTTCTTTTTTAATTAGTATAGGATACTTTCAGTCCTTTATCCCACTAGCTTTCCACTTTTCACTACAGTGGGCCTCTTACAGTGATGTTGTTTCCTGTGGATGTTTATAGACTCAGGGCAGATACTGACCTTATATGTTGAAAGAATTTCACTGAATCTAGTCTTCATATCAGCTTTAGACCCTGTTGGTTATATAGTCAATATTATCAAGACAGGCAAAATCCTGTTTTCCAGTAACCAATATAGGACAAAGAAAGACCTGTAATTTTCACTGGATGGTAAAAATGCATAGGGGCAGCTTTGTAGAGATATCTATGAACAGAAAGACAACCATCTTGATTAAAAAATGCTGACCCCAGAATCCTGCTCTCATCTCTATTACTTGGTCCTCTCGTCTTCCTTCTCTCCCCCAAGCTTTCCATTTCAACAAATACCACCACCATCTACCCAGACATTAAAGTTGGAGACCCAGAGTCATCCTTCTTTATTGTTGTTGTTCCCCTCAACACTCATAACCATTAACAAGTCCTTTT
>NW_023249972.1:0-1834 GCF_002007445.2 Ailuropoda melanoleuca | reverse complement strand
CGAGGACATTTTTCAAAGAGCCAGAACAAATAGTCCTTAAATTTGTATGGAACCAGAAAAGGCTCCGAATCACCAAGGAACTGTTAAAAACGAAAAACAAAGCTGGAGGCATCACAATGCCGGATTTCGAGCTGTACTACAAAGCTGTGATCACAAAGACAGCATGGTACTGGCACAAAAACAGGCACACAGACCAATGGAACAGAACAGAGAACCCAAAAATGGACCCTTGGCTCTTTGGGCAACTAATCTTTGATAAAGCAGGAAAAAACATTCAGTGGAAAAAAGTCTCTTCAATAAATGGTGCTGGGAAAATTGGACGGCTACGTGCAAAAGAATGAAACTTGACCACTCTCTCTCACCATACACAAAGATAAACTCCAAATGGATGAAGGCCCTCAATATGAGACAGGAATCCATCAAAATTCTAGAGGAGAATATAGGCAACAACTTCTATGACATCGGCCAGAGCAACCTTTTTCACAACACATCTCCAAAGGCAAGAGAAACAAAAGATAAAATGAACTTATGGGACTTTATCAGGATAAAAAGCTTCTGCACAGCCAAGGAAACAGTCAAAAAAACTAATAGCCCACGGAATGGGAGAATATATTTGCAAAGGACACTACAGATAAAGGACTGGTATCCAAGGTCTACAAAGAACTTCTCAAACTCAATAGCACTGTCCACAATAGCTAAATCGTGGAAGGAACCAAGATGCCCTTCAACCGATGACTGGGTGAAGAAGTTATGGTCCATATATACAATAGAATATTACTCAGCTATCAGAAAGAACGAGTTCTCAACATGTGCTGCAATATGGACAGCACTGGAGGAGATAATGCTAAGTGAAATAAGTCAAGCAAAGAAAGACAATTATCATATGATTTGTCTCATCTATGGAACATAAGAACTAGGAAGATCAGTAGGGGAAGAAAGTGATAAAGAAAGGGGGGTAATCAGAAGGGGGAATGAAGCATGAAAGACTATGGACTCTGAGAAACAAACTGAGGGCTTCAGAGGGGAGAGGATGGGGTAATGTGATAGGCTGGTGATGGGTAATAAGGAGGGCACATATTGCATGGTGCACTGGGTGTTATACGCAACTAATGAATCATCAAACTTTACATCAAAAACCAGGTATGTACTGTACGGTGACTAACATAATAAAAAAACATTAAAAAAAAACAAGCAAAGGAAATAGAGAGACAAACCAAGTAACAGACTCTTAACTATAGAGAGCAAACTGTTGGTTACCAAAGAGGAGTTCGAGGTGGGATGGTTAAAATAGGTGATGCAGATTAAGGAATGCATTTGTCATGATGAGCACTGGGCGACATATGCAGGTGTTGAATCACTATATTGTACACCCGAAACTAATATAACACTGTATGTTAACTATATTGGAATTTAAATTTTTTTTAATTGTAAAAAAATTAAAAAGGTTAAGAGAACATAAAATGTTGCCTGGCACATAGTGAGTGCTAAATAAACATGAACTANAACTATGTGATTTAAAAAAAGAAGAAGAACGGTCTCAAAAAACAGACCTTCCAAGAATGGGGTTTCTGTACTGCCTGAGATTAATTCTAATAATCAAGAAAAAACCTGATTGGCTCTGGAACCTGGGGTCTATGCCTGTAATCCAAGTGTTCTCTGAGAAGCCTTTCAATACTTCTATGTCTAACAGTAAAATTTAATGCCATTGAGCAGCTGGCCCTTTAGAAATGAAGGTTTAGTTAACCCAATAAAAACAATAAAGTAAAAAACAATAACAAAGTATGAGGTGTACCTGGGTAGCTCAGCAGTTAAACTTTTGATTTTGATCTCAGCT
>NW_023249971.1:1335-1673 GCF_002007445.2 Ailuropoda melanoleuca | reverse complement strand
GTAGGAAGCGGGGAACCATGAAACCACGCACAGATATCGGAAGATAAACGGAAGGGGGAGGGAGCTGCCGCGTTTGGGCTCTGGGAAGTGGTATCCATCTGCACGGGGGAGCGGGCGGACTTGCAGACCTAAACCCGCGAGAGAGCAGACTGAGACTGTGAGCCGGGGAATGCACGCAAACAGACTGAAACGGAACTCCGGTGTGCTACTGGAACCAGACTGAGACCGGGAGCCAGGAGCGCGTGCCACCAGGCATGTCACGGAACTCCGGAATCCCGGTGTGCTCACTGGAACCAGACTGAGAACGGGAGCGCGCGGGGGTGGCTGGCAGCTGGTGG
>NW_023249971.1:0-1109 GCF_002007445.2 Ailuropoda melanoleuca | reverse complement strand
AGCAAACCGCCAGGGAAAGCCGCCAGAGAACAAAAGCCCGGAAATACCGGCTCACAGGGTGCCCATCCCCATCCCCCCTCGCAGGGGACACGGGAGACTCTACCTAACAGGGTTGCCTGAGGATCGGCATGGCAGGCCCTTCCCCCAGAAGGCAGGCTGAAAAATCAAGAAGCCCACATCCCTAAGGTCCTTACAAAACAAGTGTGCATGGCCTGGGTCCCGGCCAATAATTTGGGCTCNGCCTGGGTCCCGGTCAATAATTTGGGCTCTGGACAACCCCGCAACCTCTCCTCATCAGAATGACGAGAAGGAGAAATCCCCCCCAGCAAAGAAAAGACAATGAGTCTGTGGCCTCTGCCACAGAACTAATGGATATGGATATAACCAAATTATCAGAAATGGAATTCAGAGTAACAATGGTCAAGATGATGTGTAGACTTGAAAAAAGTATTAACGAAAATGTTAATGAGAATATAGAATCTCTAAGGGCAGAAATGAGAGTGCATCTGGCAGAAATTAAAAATTCTATGAGCCAAATGCAGTCAAAACTAGAGTCTCTGACGGACAGGGTGAATGAGGCAGAGGAACGCGTTAGCGAATTGGAGGATGGGTTAGTAGAAGAAAAAACGAAAATAGAAGCTGGTCTTAAAAAAATCCACGCCCACGAATGTAGATTACGGGAGATTACTGACTCTATGAAACGATCCAATGTCAGAATCATCGGCATCCCTGAAGGGGTGGAGAAAAACAGAGGTCTAGAAGAGATATTTGAACAAATTGTAGCTGAAAACTTCCCTAATCTAGCAAGGGAAACAAGCATTCGTGTCCAAGAGGCAGAGAGGACCCCATCCAAGCNCAGAGAAGACCCCACCCAAGCTCAACCATGACAAACCTAAGCCATGTCACGTCATAATGCAATTAGCAAATATTAGATCCAAGGATACAGTATTGAAAGAGGCCAGGGCAAAGAAACTTCTCACATACCAAGGCAAAGGTATCAGAATTATGTCAGACCTGTCTACACAGACCTGGAATGACAGAAAGGGCTGGAAGGGCATTTTTAAAGCTCTTTCAGAGAAAAACATGCAGCCAAGTATCCTTTATCCAGC
>NW_023249970.1:0-1190 GCF_002007445.2 Ailuropoda melanoleuca | reverse complement strand
CCCGTGACATGGGCACTGTCCGGTCTCACAGACTGCTCAGAGGAGACCCAGTGCAGGAAGATGCAGGCCGCCGCAAGGGGAGATGCCAAGTGACCCAGAGTGAGCACACAGGCCTTGCACAAAGCACGGGGCTCATGGGGCCCAGCACAGGATGTGGGCACCTCCCACAGGTCATGTGAAATCCCGGTGAGTTTGGCCCTGGTGGGGAGGCCACTGAAGGGTTCCAGAAGAAGCAGGCAAAAAGGAAGACAACAGGACAGAGCTCCCCAAGGAGGTCAGTGGAAAAGTCAGAGGATCGCAGTGGCCTTTGGAAGACTCGGAGGCCCTGGAGATGTCAGCTGAATCACTGTAATTTGGTCAGAAAAGGTGTGTCACAAACCCCCATCAACACTGGATGATTTACTGTTTGTTGGTTCTAGGAATCAGTGCGTACCTGCCGTGAGAACTCACATTGCGTTAAGTCTAGGATATACTTACTTTTCAGGATTAGATTTTTCTAGAGGAAGTGCTAAGCATGGGTCTCTCCATTCTTTTCTTTGCGCAACAGGTCTCTGTTTTCAGGAGCAGATTCCTGGTGCTCATCACCCCTGCTCACCCTGAGGACTGGCCTCTGTCACCACTCACAGTGGACGTGACTGCATGGGTTGCGGGGTGCTCACTGATGAAGCCCCAGTGCTCAGTACACAGCAGGGACCCCAGATCCTCTGCTGAATGAGGGAGGGCCTGATGGGAGGCTGGGAGTGAGGGAAAGAGGGAGGGAGGGAGGGAGGAGAGAAGGGGTGGAGGGGATNGATCAGAATGCTGTCAATAGGCAGTTTCTGTGATCTTAGATTGTGAACCACCTCTTGACACCCAGACTAAATAGATTTCAGATTTATAAACTTCAGATAGAAATTTTGTGTCCATGATGACAACCGAAGAATATATGTAATCCCTAAACCTCCTCAGGGCACGTCCAACTGTCCTCCCAGTGCTGACCATCCTTCTCGGACCTGCTGTCATCCTGGATCCTCTCCACCTCCTCCTCAAACAATTCTGAATGTTCCCAGGAACAGGGTGGCAGGAGGGGAGTCTCAGGAGGGGCTTCCCAGATCCTGTGCCCCAGAGGAAGCTGTGATGGTAGCTACAGGGCATTGTATCATGAAGACTGGGACCAAGGATCCCATCCATCTCCTTGGGCATTAGTGTTG
>NW_023249969.1:462-2304 GCF_002007445.2 Ailuropoda melanoleuca | reverse complement strand
TAAAGGAAGGAAGAAAGGAAAGGAAGGAGGGAGGGAGGGAAGGAAAGATTAAAAAAAGAAAACTAGCCTATGTTTCTCCACTTTTCATACAGAAATACTGACCCTTCCATTCTAGCCAGAATAAAAGGGATGTGACCCCCTCGATCCAAAGTGTGCTTCATGGCCCAGAAACATCAGCAGCAAGAGGGAAAACCACATTAGGAATGCAGCATCTCAGGCCCTGCCTCAGACAGACTGAATTAGAATTCACTGAATCTGCTTTCAACAAGATTTCCAGCTGATAGATATGCCCATGATTAATTGAGAAACACTTCGTTACGGAAAATTAAAATATTTCTGAATTAACTTGAAAATGTGGTGCCAGTTAACTCAGCCCTGTGTCCTCAGCTCCTTTCACAGCTAACTACATGTAAATTGGTCCTGCAAAATAGACAGGAATAGTGCTTATATGTTGAAATAACAAAAGATTCTTAACTGGTGCTGACATTCCCTCTTCCTCAAATAAATATTGAATATTCACTTTTAAAATATCAGTTTAAAGAGACTACAAATTGCTTTCTTACCTAGGTAACCTACATGACCATATAGTTGGCTTTCCCATCAACTGTTTCTTTTTTAAAATTAAAGTCTGAGCTATAAATGCAACCTAATAAATTCAATAAACAATCAACTACGTCATGATGAAAGAAGAATTGGAAAGACTAAGGACGAAAGAAATACCAAGGAGGTTGAGAGAAATGGAGGGGGCAGCAGAGTCAAAGCCAGAAGTTTCTTGGAGCCCCTGCTTCCTTTCTTCTCAGGGTGCTGCTCTCAGACAACTTGCCCCATGCTTCAGGGTGAGGGACCTTCCATGCTTCAGGATGATGAGGCCCCCATGCTTTAGGGTGATGGAGCTGGAAGCAGGACTCTAGGCACACTCATTTATAAAACACTCTCGAGGGCAAATGAAATTAAGCCCATTATTATTATAACTGGAGGCATCCAGCCTCTAAATGATATTAAAGCTTTTTTTACTCTTTACTTAAATTCAATTTAGTTAACATATAATATATTGTTAGTTTCAGAGGTAGAATTTAGTGATTCATCATTTGTATATAACACCCAGTGCTCATTTCATCAAGTGCTGTCCTTAATGTCTATTACCCAATTATCCCTTTCCCCCACCCTTATCCCCTCCAGCAACCCTGACTTTATTTCCTAGAGTTCAGCATCTCTTATGGTTTGCCTCAATCTCTATTTTCATCTTATTTTATTTCTCCTTCCCTTCCCCTATGTTCATCTGTTTTATTTCTTAAATTCCACATATGAGTAAAATCATATGGTATTTGTCTTTCTCTGACTGACTTATTTTGCTTAGCTTAACATTGTCTAGTTCCATCCATGTTGTTGCAAATAGCAAGATTTCATTCTTTTTGATGGCTTAGTAATATTCCTGTGTGTGTGTGTGTGTGTGTGTGTGTGTACACATACTGCATCTTTCAGAATAGGCAAAATGTTGGCAAGGATGCAGAGAAAGGGGAGCCCTTTTACTCTGTTGGTGGGAATGCAAGCTGGTACAGCTACTCTGAAAAACAAAATGAAATTTCCTCAAAAAGTTAAAAATAGAACTACCCTATGACCCAGCAATTGCACTACTAGGTATTTATCCAAAGGAGACGAACATAGTGATTCCAAAGGGCACATGCACCCCAATGTTTATAGCAGCAATGTCCACAATAGCCAAAAAGATATTAGAGCTTTAAAAAACCTAGACTAGAAGTGCCTCTTTTAGTTTGGAAAGATGCATGATTTAAAAAAAAAAAAAGTCACAGGGGTGCCTGGGTGGCACAGCAGTTGAGCGTC
>NW_023249969.1:0-279 GCF_002007445.2 Ailuropoda melanoleuca | reverse complement strand
AAAAAAGTCACAGATTCAGCTTCCAGTTGTTGTCTTTTTGCAGTTACCAACCACAACTAACAATTCCTTATGAAAAAGAAGGTGCAAACCACTGCTTGAATATGGGATTCTCCTCTTGTGTAAAAGCAAATTGGTAAAAATTCAAATCTGGTATCACTCATTGACTCAATCACTATGATGAGGGCCAAAGAGTTTAATATAAACTATTATCATATAAATCATCAAGAAAGTATAAAAAGGGCCCAATATTAGTGATGTCTTGATAAATGCTTAATAACT
>NW_023249968.1:926-2160 GCF_002007445.2 Ailuropoda melanoleuca | reverse complement strand
TCTTGCCTTTGGAGATGTGTCATGAAAGAAGCTGCTGTGGTCGATGTCAAAGAGTTTACAGCCTATGTTCTTCTCTATGATTTTGATGGATTTCTGTTTCACATTNTTCCTGTCTCACATTGAGGTCTTTCATCCATTTGGAGTTTATTTTTGTGTATGGTGTGAGAGAGTGGTCAAGTTTCATTCTTTTGCATGTAGCTGTCCAATTTTCCCAGCACCATTTATTGAAGAGACTGTCTTTTTTCCACCGGATGTTTTTTCCTGCTTTATCAAAGATTAGTTGCCCAAAGAGCCGAGGGTCCATTTCTGGGTTCTCTATTCTGTTCCATTGGTCGATGTGTCTGTTTTTGTGCCAGTACCATGCTGTCTTTGTGATCACAGCTTTGTAGTACAGCTCGAAATCCGGCATTGTGATGCCCCCAGCTTTGTTTTTCCTTTTCAACAGTTCCTTGGTGATTCGGGGCCTTTTCCGGTTCCATACACATTTAAGGACTATTTGTTCCAGTTCCTTGAAAAATGTCATCGGTATTTTTATCAGGATAGCATTGAAAGTGTAGATTGCTCTGGGTAGCATGGACATTTTAACTTTGTTATTTCTTCCGATCCATGAGCATGGAATATTTTTCCATATTTTTGTCTCTTCTTTAATATCTTTCAAAAGTGATCTATAGTTTCTAGGATATAGGTCCTTTACGTCTCTGGTTAAGTTAATTCCAAGGTAACGTATGGTTTTTGGTGTTATTGTAAATGGGATGGATTCCCTAATTTCTCTTTCTTCAGTCTCGTTATTCGTGTATAGAAATGCAACTGATTTCTGGGCATTGATTTTGTATCCTGCCACCTTACTGAATTGTTCTATAACTTCTAATAGTTTGGGAGTGGATTCCTTTGGGTTTTCCATATAGAGTATCATGTCATCTGCAAAGAGAGACAGTTTGACTTCTTCTTTGCCGATTTGGATACCTTTGATCCCTTTTTGTTGTCTGATTGCTGTTGCAAGGACTTCTAGTACTATGTTGAATAATAGTGGCGAGAGTGGGCATCCTTGTCGTGTTCCTGATCTTCAGGGAAAGGCTTCCAGCTTTTTCCCATTGAGAATGATGTTTGCTATAGGCTTTTCATAGATGGTTTTTATGAAATTGAGGAACGTAACCTCTATCCTTACACTCTGAAGGGTTTTAATCAGGAAAGGATGCTGTGTTTTGTCAAATGCTTTTTCTCCATTAATTGAGAG
>NW_023249968.1:0-823 GCF_002007445.2 Ailuropoda melanoleuca | reverse complement strand
GATTTGCAAATGTTGAACCACCCTTGCATCCCAGGGATGAATCCCACTTGGTCATGATGGATAATCCTTTTAATGTACTGTTGGATTCTATTAGCCAGGATCTTGTTGAGGATTTTGGCGTCCATATTCATTAGGGAAATCGGTCTGTAATTCTCCTTTTTGATGGGGTCTTTGCCTGGTTTGTGGATCAAGGTAATATTGGTCTCATAGAATGAGTTGGTAGCTTTCCTTCTGTTTCTGTTTTTTGAAAAAGCTTTAGGAAAATAGGTATTATTTCTTCTTTGAATGTTTGGTAGAATTCCCTAGGAAAACTGTCCAGGCCTGGAGTTTTGTTTTTTGGTAGGTTGTTTATCACTGACTCAATTTCTTCATAGTTAATTGGCCTATTTAAGAAATCTATTTCTTCCTGTTTCAGTCTTGGTAGTTTATAGGTTTCCAGGAAGGCCTCCATCTCTTCCAGATTGTTTAGTTTTTTGGCATATAGCTGTTGATAAAAGTTTCTAATAATCCTTGCAATTTCAATGGTGCTGGTCGTGACCTCTCCCTTTTCAGTCATAATTTTAATAATCTCAGTCCTTTCTCTTTGTTTTTGGACAAGTTTTGCCAGTGGTCTATCAATTTTATGGATTCTCTCAAAGAACCAGCTTCTAGTCCTGTTGATNAGCTTCTAGTTCTGTTGATCTGCTCTACTGTATTCCTGGTTTCTAATTCATTGATTTCTGATCCAATCTTGGTCAACTGCTTCCTCGTGTGTGGATTAGGCCTGTCCCTCTGTTGCTGTTCCAGCTTCTTGAGGTAAGAATATAAAAACTGCATTTTAGAT
>NW_023249967.1:0-664 GCF_002007445.2 Ailuropoda melanoleuca | reverse complement strand
AGAGAGAAGGGAAAAGCAAGTGATGTGAGAATTAGCCTAGAAAATTTACTACCCCTTACTAATAAAACAGGACCTATAAAAATAAGGATTAATCCAGACACTAATCTTGTGTAATAATAAAGCACTTGACTTGAGACCAGATTTTGATTTTAGATCAACATGAGCAGTTTCATGGTGGCCTCTGAGTTGCTAGTGCCTTTTACTGTTCTGGACCCTTCTCTGATTTCAAACTGGGACTTTGTAAAGAAGAGACTGAATGTAGAATCCCATATCAAAATTGCCATTTGATGCTGTTGAATGCTAATCGGTAGCCAAGGATCTCCCTTTGTCACCACACGAGTTGTCCAAGCTCCCAACACTCTGCTCTGGGAGCTCACAAATGTAGGGCTGTAGGGGTGGATTATCTGTAGGCGTAAGGCCATGGGACACCACTGTCACGTTGAGCTCAGCTCTGAGCCCCTTCCCCACTCATTAAGGACGGAAGCTCCTTGTTGCCTTTCCACTAGAAGGTCTCTGCTCCCTCCTCAGTTTGTCTGCTGCCGCCTCTGCTCCAGTCCCCAAACTGGAAGACTAATCTCCTCTTTGGAAACAGGAAACCCAACTCTTGGAGCATTCACTTAACCTTTCTGTCTTTCACTCAGATCTGTTGGAATCTTTGTTTTTG
>NW_023249966.1:0-915 GCF_002007445.2 Ailuropoda melanoleuca | reverse complement strand
AAATTGATGAAATGTAAGCACATCAGCAATTATTCATTATCTTGTTATAATAGGTAGTAACTAATAAACCTCTCATTAACGAGGGTAATNTAGTAACTAATAAACCTCTCATTAACGAGGGTAATAAACTCTGTTGGGTGAAAGAAAACAATGATCTTGACAAATCCTTTGTGAGGAATCCTAGATATCATGTTACCTTCCTCATGTTCTAACTGAAGTATCACTCAATAACTGCTTATTCTTTTATTATTATATACCAATCAGTGCCTTCATCCTTAATTATTTTCTCAAACAAGGAAAAAACATAACTTCATGGTAGCGTAAACATTCCCATAACTGAAAAGGCCATGGCTCTTCTCTTATTAATGGAAAAGAATTAATTGCTATCAGTTAACTTAATTAAGTTGAATTTAGCTAGAGAAGTCTCGTACCTTAATGTTGTGACAAGAAACAGTTTCCACTATGTATCATATCTTTTTCCGTTACAAAATGGNTTCCACTATGTATCATATCTTTTTCCATTACTACATAATTGGAGATATCATTACACTTGGTGAAAAATAATATACTTAAAATATTCTGTGAGGTTTTTTGAAGAGAACTAGCTGTGCAAATAGATTTTAAAAAAATAATACGTCAATTTGTACCAAGGAAAACATTTATTAACATGGTAAAAAAGCTTTTTTATTATCTATGTATCCATACATCTATCTGTGTATTATATCTATCAAAACCAGACTTTACTGTAGCTCTTCACTGGCCTTGTACAGCCTAATTATCTGACAAATCACTGCTATTAAATAAAATTAAAACATAGGATGAGATCCAGACAATCTTAAAGCTTCATTAAATTACACATTCACATTTGATATACAAAGAAATAAATGTAGACAGGTTTTATTTATTTATTTATTT
>NW_023249965.1:1073-1365 GCF_002007445.2 Ailuropoda melanoleuca | reverse complement strand
TGCCAGTACCATGCTGTCTTTGTGATCACAGCTTTGCAGTACAGCTCAAAATCCGGCATTGTGATGCCCCCGGGTTTATTTTTCCTTTCCAACAGTTCCTTGGCGATTTGGGGCCTTTTCTGGTTCCATACAAATTTAAGGACTATTTGTTGCAGTTCTTTGAAAAATGTCATCGGTATTTTGATCGGGATGGCATTGAAAGTGTAGATTGCTCTGGGTAGCATGGACATTTTAACTATGTTAATTCTTCCGATCCATGAGCATGGAATATTTTTCCATCTTTTTAAGTCTT
>NW_023249965.1:0-773 GCF_002007445.2 Ailuropoda melanoleuca | reverse complement strand
CATTTTTACTTCTTCTTTGCCGATTTGGATACCTTTGATCCCTTTTTGTCGTCTGATTGCTGTTGCAAGGACTTCTAGTACCATGTTGAATAATAGTTGCGAGAATGGGCATCCTTGTCGTGTTCCTGATCTTAAGGGAAAGGCTTCCAGCTTTTCTCCGTTGAAAATGATATTTGCTGTAGGCTTTTCATAAATGTTTTTTCTGAGATTGAGGAATGTACCCTCTATCCCTACACTCTGAAGTGCTTTAATCAGGAAAGGATGCTGTATCTTGTCAAATGATTTTTCTGCATGTATTGAGAGGATCATACAGTTCTTGACTCTTTTCTTGTTGATATGATCTGTCACACTGTTCAATTTGCAAATGTTGAACCACCCTTGAATCCCAGGGATGAATCCCATTGGGTCTTGATGGATAATCCCTTCAATGTACTTTTGGATCCTATTAGCTAGGATCTTGTTGAGAATTTTGGGGTCCATATTCATCAGGGATATAGGACTGTAATTCTCCTTTTTGATGAGGTCTTTGCCTGGTTTGGGAATCAAGGTAATACTGGCCTCATAGAATAAGTTTGATAGTTTTCCTTCTGTTTCTATTTTTTGAAACAGCTTCAAGAGNAGGTATTATTTCTTCTTTGAATGTTTGGTAGAATTCCCCAGGAAAACCATCTGGGCCTGGAGTTTGTTTTTTGGAAGGTTGTTTATCACGGATTCAACCTCTTCATAATTAATTGGCCTGTTTAAAAAATCAATTTCTTCCTTTTTCAGTCTTG
>NW_023249964.1:736-1015 GCF_002007445.2 Ailuropoda melanoleuca | reverse complement strand
TTTTGATCGGGATAGCATTGAAAGTGTAGATTGCTCTGGGTAGCATGGACATTTTAGCTATGTTAATTCTACTGATCCATGAGCATGGAATATTTTTCCATCTGTTTGTGTCTTCTTCAATGTCTTTCAAGAGTGATTTATAGTTTCTAGGATATAGATCCTTCACATTTCTGGTTAAGTTAACTCCAAGGTAACGTATGGTTTTTGGTGCTATTGTAAATGGGATGGATTCCCTAATTTCTCTTTCTTCAGTCTCATTATTCGTGTATAGAAATGCAA
>NW_023249964.1:232-719 GCF_002007445.2 Ailuropoda melanoleuca | reverse complement strand
TTCGTGTATAGAAATGCAACTGATTTCTGAGCATTGATTTTGTATCCCGCCACATTACTGAATTGCTCTATTACTTCTAATATTTTGGGCGTGGATTCTTTTGGGTTTTCCATACAGAATATCATGTCATCGGCGAAGAGAGACATTTTGACTTTTTCTTTGCCGATTTGGATACCTTTTATCCATTTTTGTTGTCTGACTGCTGTTGCAAGGACTTCTAGTACTATGTTGAATAATAGTGGCAAGAGTGGGCATCCTTGTCATGTTCCTGATCTTAAGGGAAAGGCTTCCAGCTTTTCCCCATTGAGAATGATATTTGCTGTAGGCTTTTCATAGATGGTTTTTATGAGATTGAGGAATGTACCCTCTATCCCTATGCTCTGAAGGGTTTTAATCAGGAAAGGATGCTGTATTTTGTCAAATGCTTTTTCTGCATCAATTGAGAGAATCATATGATTTTTGAATTTTTCTTTCTGGATAAAATCTA
>NW_023249964.1:0-174 GCF_002007445.2 Ailuropoda melanoleuca | reverse complement strand
CAGGGATGAATCCCACTTGGTCATGATGGATAATCCTTTTAATGTACAGTTGCATTCTATTAGCCAGGATCTTGTTGAGGATTTTGGCGTCTGTATTTATTAAGGAAATCAGTCTGTAATTCTCCTTTTTGTTGGGGTCTTTGCCTGGTTTGGGGATCAAGGTAATATTGGCCT
>NW_023249963.1:0-1141 GCF_002007445.2 Ailuropoda melanoleuca | reverse complement strand
CATTCTAGCTCTGGTTCACTAGCATGTGTGGGAGGTGGTCAAATCCGGAAGACATCTGCGCTTCCTCCAGGCCCCCCACCCTTCCCCAGGGTCTGCCCAGCATCATCTTCTTTGGATGCTATTTGAGTCCTTGCCTTGCCTGTGGGGCCAGCCAACGGGTGGCATGTTCGCCCTCAGGATTATGTTGTTGAGAGCCTAGAGTGGTTGTTTGTTAATTTCCATGGTAACCAGAGCAGTTAGGATCTGATGGAGGGGAACCTCCATTACCATCAACTCCTTGATGGATGAAATGAAGAGCAGGGGACAGGAAGGAGAGTTATGGTGAGCTGAACACCAGAAGTTGGTCTTTAGGCTTTCTTTGGGGCTTTGGTGACTGTTCGATGCCTTCTCTTGCCCCCTGTCTTCCCATCTGCCTAATGGGCTTGCTAATATCCACTTTGTCTACCTCTTGGGGTCATTATGATGCCCAGGCTGACATTAGTTACTATCCATTGCCAAAGGCCACAATATGGAGCCCATGTGTTGGTGGGGGGGATTGACCTTCTTATCTCCTGATTGTCCACTTCATCCCACACAGGTGTGTGTCTTCAGTGGGCTGAGCAGCATTGCCCATCTTTTGACACCCACCCAGGGTGTACTAGCAAGCACCCTGGATAAGAGAGGGGCAGGTTTCAAGAATCAAGCAACATGATTCACTATAATCACAGTACACAGCACAGTAATCAATTTTAGGAATCCTCATTCTTGGTCAGTTCAACAATCCTGAGGCCACTGCCTTCCCTTCCCCCTGGTGTGAATTCATCGCTGCACTAGTACATGGTTCCCTGTGCAAGCTATGTCCAGCCAGAATGCTCTCTGTACCCTGGAAAGCCTTAAACTGGAGTCCTGGTATTTGTAGGCATGGGACCTGGGTCCTTTCATGAATCTCTGAAGAGCAGGACATGACATTTACTTCTGCCAAATGAGTGCTGACCACATGCTCAGCTCTTCTGGAGTGCTCTCTTAAAACCTTTTTGCCTCAACTGGTACCTCATCTCTCTTCCAGCCTGAACTGAGGCCAGCTGATGCTAAGGAGGTATGACTGGGCCCTGGACTGCCATGAGGGTTGCCCATGGGATCCTGGGGCAAGCCAGGGCATATA
>NW_023249962.1:0-543 GCF_002007445.2 Ailuropoda melanoleuca | reverse complement strand
CCTAGTTTTTATTATCTCCATGAATCATTAAATCTGTTCTTGTAACTTAACTATCATCTGAAGTTATGAAGATCAAAAATGTTTCTCTCCAACCCTGACCATCTTAGANCCCTGACCATCTTAGTGGACCAATCAGTCCCATATTGCCAACTTCCTTCTATCCATGTCTCCATCAAGACTCCACCGCATCCAGCGTGTCCAGAACCAAATTCATTCGTGCTCCCCTTCTCTTCCTGTCTCCCAGCTAAACTAATGATCTAATGATACCCTTTGTCCTCTGACCAGAGGCTCGAATCTCAGGGATTTACACCGAGAGTTTTATTTTTCTTTCACATGTACGTCCCTTGTGAGTTGGTCGTAGCTCTGCTCCGTGTTATCCGCACTGCAGGAGGGACTAATGCGGGATTTATGGCAGACAGAAGGACCTCTCTGGAGGGTCTGACATGGGCATAACACGGCCGCCCCCCACCGGAAGGGAACCAGGAAGCCAATCCCAACACAGACCCGGAAGACAGGAAAACCAGAGGAGCTTGGAGAACACCT
>NW_023249961.1:0-700 GCF_002007445.2 Ailuropoda melanoleuca | reverse complement strand
TTGGATATAAATGCCTTATTGAATATATCATTTGCAAATATCTTGTCCCATTTAGTAGGTAGGCTTTTCATTTTGTTGATGGTTTCCTTTTCTGTGCAAAGTGTTTTAGTTTGATGGATTCCTAATTATTAATTTTTGCTTTTGTTTCCTTTGCCTGAGGAGACATATGCAAAAAAATGTAAGCATGAAGCAACCTTTTTTTTTTTTTTTTAAGTTTTTATTTATTTATTTGACAGAGATAGAGACAGCCAGTGAGAGAGGGAACACAAGCAGGGGGAATGGGAGAGGAAGAAGCAGGCTCATAGCGGAAGAGCCTGATGTGGGGCTCGATCCCATAACGCCGGGATCACGCCCTGAGCCGAAGGCAGATGCTTAACCGCTGTGCCACCCAGGCGCCCCAGCATGAAGCAACCTTGATTGGATGTGAAACTGAGAGAGTAGGTTGACATCTGCACTAACACGGGTGGTAGCAGGACAGGAAACAGTCCCAGTCACGTAAGTCNAGTTGCATAACTACTTTCATCAGAGATGACACTTCTGCAATGGCAGTAAAAATGAGGTCTTCTCCTCTGGTAACTTTAACACCCTCAGCTGGTTCTAAAGTAAATGTTTCAGAGACAGTTGTAGGCTTGTGACCTCATTGAAAAAGTACCTCTGGGTTCCAAAATATCTATACTTAATACAAGAGAAGCAAAGGCCT
>NW_023249960.1:0-618 GCF_002007445.2 Ailuropoda melanoleuca | reverse complement strand
TAATAATTGCTTTCAGGAAGATCCTTCTTTTTTGGTGTTAAATTTTAACTAGAAGTGTTATCTGTGTAACAGTTCTAAAACAATNACAAAAATTGCTCAGTTTGTTTGTGTTTTCATTGCTCTGAGGGGCTCATGTTCAATTCCTAAATTAATAATCTCCTGTGGGAAATTTCAGTCTTTTTGTACATTTATGTAGCTATTTGCTAATAATATTCTCTTGCATGCATTTAGTCCGTGGAAAGGTAATTATAATTTTCTGTTGGTAAATCTAGCTTTTTATTTTAGGATTAAATAGTAGGCTGAAAGTATACAAAAGTTACCAAATCATATTCTTTAAGAAAATTAAAAAAAAATTATTTATTTGTGAGAGTGTCGGAGAGAGCAGGAGCAGGAAGGAAGGGCAAAGGAAGAGGGAGAAGATCAGCGGGGAGCCTGATGCAGGGCTCAATCCCAGGACCTGGAGATTATGAGCTGAGCTGAAGGCAGAGGCTTAACTGACCAAGCCACCCAGGCAACACCAAATCATTTCCTTTTCAAAAAAAATTCACACTGGGTGTTATACGCAACTAATGAAGCATCAAACTTTACATCGGAATCTGGGGATGTACTGTACGGTGA
>NW_023249959.1:0-2932 GCF_002007445.2 Ailuropoda melanoleuca | reverse complement strand
TGGTGTCCTTATGAGGAGATAAGGACACAAACACACACAGAGGGACGACCATGTGAGGACACGGGGGAGACAGGGAAGACGGAGAAGACCAGGTCTACTGGGGGCCTCGGGTGAAACCGGCCCGCCCACGCCTGGACCTCCAACTTCCCGCCTCCAGGGCTGGGAGGTGATAAATTCCTGCTGTTCAAGTGGGTCTCTGGCGTTTGTTAAGCAGCCGGAGCTGCCTGACACACTTCCTCTGAAGGCCCACATGCTCGCTGGTGCTCCCTGAGGCAGGGGTGGAGTCTGCTCTCCTCCCAGCTGGCAGCCCTGGCTCCCTCCCAGGACAGTCTCCCTGACAGGCCCCCTTTCCTTGCACCGGGAGCCAGATGCTTGGCCTTGAGGGAATGGTGAATGCTGAGGAACAGGAGGGGGAGTGGGGTCCCAAGACAGAAGCGGAATGAGTCCTTTATTTGTTTCTGTTTGTTTTTTCAGGCTTGGCTTGGGGGGTGGCAGCTGATGGACAGGGAAGTCCCAGAGGAACCCTGAGAGCCAGTGGGGCTGGGAGAGGGGAGGTGTGGAAGGTTCCAGCAAGCAGACTGGGTCTGAGGCAGAGAGCTGGACAGAGGGGCTCGGTGGGTCACCGCAGGGCCTGCTGTGGGTCCCTGAGAGCAAACAGTAGCAGGAGCCAGGTCTGGGGAGGTATGAGGGCTGTGCCGCGCCCCGCTGAGCTGGCGGCCTGCAGAGGCCGCTCTGGAGACTGGGTCTGAGGAGCAGATGTGGGATCAGGGGAGGTGTGAGCCTCTGGGTCTTGTGGATCCAGTTGGAGAAGTAGTCGACCCTGGTGAAGATGCTGGGGTAGACAGGGTGCCGGCAGTCCAAGCCCCAGCTGGCCAGCCCCACCAGAACCCAGGCTGCGGGGAGGTCACAGACGAGGGGGCCCCCGGAATCACCCTAGGACAGAGAGGAGCATTAGTGTAGGGTGACTGAGCAGAGCCTGACAATAGCAGGGGGCAGGTGGCACTTGTGAGTCTGGGGAAGTCTGGCAGCTGGGACAAGGCACCGCCCAATGCCTAGAGGGGACAGCTGCAGGGACAGGGCCCAAGAGGGCTGGCTGTGAGTTGATCCTGGCTGGCCAAAGCCTCTGCAGCTGCCGGCCCCCCACCACCACTAGAGCTGCAGCGTGCATCCCCCCTGGGGCCCCCTTCTTTTCACCCAGTTAGGGCTTTGGTTTTCTCTGAGCTTCTTGGTCAAGAATGTCCAGAAAATGCCCAAGCCCAGGCCTGGTGGAGGCAGCCTACATTGTTGGGGGGCTGGGGGGAGAAGGAAAGGGTCCCCTGACAGGTGCTGGGAGTTACTGGAGTCCTGAAATGCTGGCAAGGCATGTTGGTGGCAGGGTGGGGACGCACCCAGGTGGAGTTAAGGAGACTCAGGACCGCTGGGGGGAGCCTATCCAGAGAGGAGGGTACTCGTGCTGCAGGTCTCCGTGGGAGCCGGGGCTGTGGGAGAACCTCCAGGGTCCCAGGACGGTCCAGCAGTGCACGGTGGGTGCGTGGGCAGGAANTGGGCGGGAAGGCGGCTGGGATCCTAGCACAACCGCTTGGGTGTTGTCAGATCTCCAGCTGAAACCCAGGGCTGGGAAAGAGGTCGCTTGAAGGAGAGAGACGGGCACAGGTGCGGCAGGGCAAAATGTGACCCCGAGAGATACACAGCCTCGCTCCTGGAAACTGTGACCTTACATGGGACTCTGCAGTCCTGGTGGAGTTGAGGGTCTTGGAACAGGAAGACTGCCCTGGGTTATCTGGGTGGGTCAGCACGAGGCAGAGGGAGGCAGGAGGTCAGAGTCACAGAAGGAGCGTGCCCCCGAAGCCGAGGCTGGAGCCACGCACTCTGAGGACGGAGGGGGCCACGGGCCAAGGAGTGCAGGTGGCCCCAGGAGCTGAGGAAGGCAAGGAAAGTCTTCCCTCGAGCCTCCCGCAGGAGCCAGCGGCGCCCACACCTGCATTTTAGACTTTGGACCCCCAGAAATGTCAGATGATGACTGTTGCTGTGGCCACCCAGTTTGAGGTGGCTCATCAGTATGCCCCCAGACTCACACACAGGGACTCCTGGGAGAATGATGACCCCTCACCCCCCCAAGAGCCCCCACCTGGAGTGCCTCTGGTTCTCCCAGCGGTGTGCCCCCCATAGCTGGCCCCCGTCTCGCGCCGTGGCCTCTGTCCACTGCAGGCCTCAGTGGTCTGCGCAGGTGAGCTGCAGATGCTACGCGGGACCCGGGGCCAGCCTGGAGGAGGCGGGATGGGCTCCAGCAGTCTCCCAGTCCCTGCGGAGCTCTCAGCAGGCAGAGGAAAGCCCATCACTAACACAGCCCATGCGAAGTGCTCCTTGGTTTGCACCAGCGTAGAGACAGCGCAAGCTGCGTGTGTGCGTGTGTCAGGCGGGGCCCTGGCAGTGACGCCCATGTTGGCAGGCCAGCAGGACACGCAGAACTCAGATCGGGGAGGCAGACCAGGCAGGAGAGTGAAGGCCGACACGTGCTTCTTGTTCCTATGGACCAGGTGCCACGCTAAACTCTCTACAGGAACCCCGTGAAGGCAAGGCTGTCAGCACCCCCACTTCATGGGTGAGGACACTTGGCTGAACCCTCAGCACTGATAAATGACAGACTGAGACTGGAGGCGGGACCGTCCACCCCACGATCTGAATGCTGAGTCCCTGCAGCACCCACCTCCCAGAGCTGCTTCCAGCGCCCTGCACAGGGGAGGGGCACTTCAGGGGAGAGAAGAGAGCCCAGGGTGGGGACCAGAGCAGGTGGCCTGGAAGACGGGGCCAAATGGAATCTCATGGGCAGACTGTGGTGACCAGAGGGCTTAGGGAAAAGGGGGTGTCCAGCTCAGCGGTGTCCTCAGCCTGGGGTTGAGGACACTACGATGTCCAGACCTCAGGCCCACAA
>NW_023249958.1:0-700 GCF_002007445.2 Ailuropoda melanoleuca | reverse complement strand
GTCTCTACATAATTCCAAATCTCCCCAGGGGTGTAGTTCTGGTCCCTGTGGAGAACCACGAAGCTACGATTTTTTTTCAGGTAGGAGGATGACAGTATGTGTAGATGTGTATTTCAGAACATGCTGGTGATCCAGCAAGAGACAGGCTGGAAGAGAAGGGAAGCAGAGGCAGGAATTGAAGCTCCGGAGATGACCGCACCGTCCAGGTGAGAGGTAATCAGGTTTTGCTTTAAGGCAAAGGTGGCAGAGATGGGGCAGAGGTGAGGAATTCAAAAGACNATTCCAAAGATAGTCACAGACAATCATGGGACTTGCTAATCAAGCAGCTACGGGAGGGTGAGGATGAAAGGAAAGAGAAGGTAAGGTAACCCTACAGTTTCTGGCTTGCATAATAGGGTGGGTGGAACTCAAGAGTCAACACAGAAGGAAGAACTGGTTACGCACGAGGAAATAGACATCTAGGGAAGGAAGTGTTTTTGCTTGGTTGAAATGGTTTAGAAGTCCCTGGCATAAACACATCAGCTAGAAGCCATGAGAAAAGAGGAGGTGGCCCAAGGAATGTGGCTGGGGGAATAAGGAGGAGGACAGAGCCTTAGGGCGCCATGTCAAAAGGGTACTAGGAAAAAAGTCATGAGAAGGGAAGGAGAGAGGCCGTGGGGACAGGACCGGGGACCAGGTCCGGTTCTGCAGGACCGGACCT
>NW_023249957.1:379-1733 GCF_002007445.2 Ailuropoda melanoleuca | reverse complement strand
TTATTTATTTATTTGAGAGAGAGAGACAGACAGTCAGCAAGAAAGGGAACCCGAGCAGGGGAGTGGGAGAGGAAGAAGCAGGCTCCCGGTAGAGAAGCCCAATGAGGGACTCCTTTCCGGAACGTNCCTTACGGAGCGTTGTGATCACACCCTAATCCGAAGACAGGTGCTTGGTGACTGCGCCACTCAGGCGCTCCGGGTTGTGGGCTTCTTGATTTTTCAGCCTGCCTTCTGGGGGAGGGGCCTGCCTGCAGGTACTCAGAAAACCCTGTTTGGGTAGAGTCTCTGTGTCCCTTGCGAGGGGGGATGGGGATGGGCACCCTGTGAGCCGGTATTTCCGGGCTTTTGTTCTCTGGCGGCTTTCCCTGGCGGTTTGCTATGCCTCTTCTGAGAGAGCAGCAGCGGCTGAAATTCAGCCTCTGTCTCAGAACAGAGGGATCGCGGATCGTTCTCCACTGATGTTCTGGCCACTTTAACTCTGTTTCTGTTGGTGCTCCTCAACCCTGCAGCATCCCAGCCTGTGCGCTCCACACCCAGCATCCCAGCCCTCACGTCCAGGGCCGGCACATCTCTGTCCTTTGTGTATCCATCCCCGCCAATCACCAGCCTCCCCGCGCGGGCTCCCGGGGCTCCCGGTCTCAGTCTGTTGTCTCGTGGGTGCTGACCGCGAGTCTGCCTGCTCCCCCGTGCAGGTGGCCCGCCAGCCGCCAGCCGCCCCGCGGACGCTCCCGGAGCTCCCGGTCTCAGCCTCGATCCAGTGAGCACACCGGAGCTCCGGAGCTCCGTGAGATGCTTGGTGGTGCACGCTCCCGGCTCACGGACTCAGTCTGCCGTTTCCAGAGTGCGGGTCCGCGGTCCGCCCGCTCCCCGGTGCAGGTGGCCCGCCAGCCGCCCNCGCCAGCCGCCCCGCGCGGGCTCCCGGAGCTCCCCGTCTCAGTCTGGTGTCTCACGGGTGCCGTCCGCGAGTCCGCCTGCTCCCCCGTGCAGGTGGCCCGCCAGCCGCCATCCCCCTGTGCGCGCTCCTGGAGCTCCCGCTCTCAGTCTGCTGTCTCAAGCGTGTGGGTCCGCGGTCCATCCACTCCCCCGTGCAGGTGGCTACTGCTTCCTGGCGCCCTGACACGGCAGATCCCTCCCCCTTCTGTTTATCTTCCAATATCTGTGCACGGTTTCACGGCTCCCCGCTTTGTACCTCGATACTCAGTGCCTGAGATGTTCATTTGTAGAGATTCAGATGTATCTTCCTGCATCTCAGGCTGATTCCGTGGATGTTCCTGCTGGTCTGGTACCTATCCAGCTCAACTCAGGGGACCGGCTGAAAAAGGGGTCCCCTACTCCTCCGCCATCTTAACCTCCC
>NW_023249957.1:0-353 GCF_002007445.2 Ailuropoda melanoleuca | reverse complement strand
CTGATTGCTGTTGCAAGGACTTCTAGTACTATGTTGAATAATAGTGGCGAGAGTGGGCATCCTTGTCATGTTCCTGATCTTAAGGGAAAGGCTTCCAGCTTTTCCCCATTGAGAATAATTTCTGCTGTAGGCTTTTAATAGATGGCTTTTATGCNCTGAAGGATTTTAGTCAGGAAAGGATGCTGTATTTTGTCAAATGCTTTTTCTGCATCAATTGAGAGGATCATATGGTTCCTGAGTCTTTTCTTGTTGATAACAATGTATCATGCTGATCGATTTGCAAGTGTTGAACCATGCTTGCATCCGAGGTATGAATCCCACTTGGTCATGATGGATAATCCTTTTAATGTACT
>NW_023249956.1:0-545 GCF_002007445.2 Ailuropoda melanoleuca | reverse complement strand
TGTCTTTCTCTGATTGACTTATTTCACTTAGCATAATACATTCTAGTTCCATCCATGTCTTTGGCTTTGCAGAATACTTCCTAGCTTTATCCACATCATTGCAAATGGTAAGATTTCATTTTTTTGATGGCTGAGTTATATTCCATTGTATGTATATACCACATCTTCTTTATCCATTCATCTGTCAATGGATATCTGGGCTTTTTCAATGGTTTGACTATNTCAATGGTTTGACTATTTTGGACATTGCTGCTATAAACTTTGAGATACGGTTGACACTTCAGATCACTACATTTGTATCCTTTGGGGAAATACCCAGTAGTGCAATTGCTGGGTCACAGGGTAGCTCTATTTTTAACTTTTTGAGGAAACTTCCCATACTATTTTCCAGAGTGGCTGTACCAGCTTACATTCCCACCAACAGAGTAAGAGGGTTCCCCTTTCTCTGCATCCTTGTTGTTTGCTGACTTGTTAATTGTAGCCATTCTGACTGGTGTGAGGTGGTACCTCATTGTGGTTTTGATTTGTATTTCTCTGATGCCGAG
>NW_023249955.1:0-1547 GCF_002007445.2 Ailuropoda melanoleuca | reverse complement strand
ATCCTTGAAAAAACCTTGAGGTCCTCTGCTATTACTGTGTAATGATTCTTTTTGGTGAGAGTATGAAAACTCTTGAAAAAAAAATCAAGCAAACTGTGATAAAAAATAGATTTATTGCACCATACCTTCCTTGCCACCTGCTNCAAATGGGCCTAAAATGCCTTTCATCAGAGGTTAATCATTTCTTGTTACCCTGAGTATCCTAAAATATGTAAATATTTGACGTTACCAGAGATCCTTGAAAAAACCTTGAGGTCCTCTGCTATTACTGTGTAATGATTCTTTTTGGTGAGAGTATGAAAACTCTTGAAAAAAAAATCAAGCAAACTGTGATAAAAAATAGATTTATTGCACCATACCTTCCTTGCCACCTGCCGTGTGCACCTCCCCTCTGTACATTCCCCTCCCTGGATACATTTGGGAGACCAAAGTCAACTATTGGGATTTTTACATGCAACCTGATTTTCCCTGTAGCTGTGATGGAGTAAGCCCCTCCCAGGGGGGGCTGGGGAGTCCTGTTCACAGTGTTCCTTCCCCTAGGGCATTTGTCTCGTTTTAAAACCATTTGCTGTCCCCACTTTTTTCTCTGTGTTGTTGGACTTGAGATGGTGAAAGTAAAATCTTCAACTGAAGCACGTGTATGTGTTGGTCACTCCTTTTTAGCAAAGTCGTGAATCACCGGCCTCTCCTAGAGATGTTTCCATTTAGCAGGCAAAACCAGATTTTTTCCCCCTTCTCCTTCCTCCGTTCCCCCACTGCCTTTCATCCCTGAAAGCGAATTCAGGGCTGCTCTGAGTTTGTGTCACCTTAGATTAATTGCTACTAATGCAAGGATTCAGGGCTGTGCGTGGGAGGTTCCTGAGAGCAGAGTGGATTCTGCTGTGCCTGTGAACAGAGCCTTCACTTGGGGTGTGTAATTCCCTGCGCAGCGAGACACCGTTCCCCGCACGCTACTGCTGTCCCAGGAGCAGCCGCGTGTTCGGCGGCTGCCAGCACAGGACTCGGGCACAGATGTACACTCATGGTCATGTCAAATGTAAGTAAATCTTACTTGACATTGCGGTACATGACCACGGTATGCAATTAGAGGAACAAAGAACTTTTCAGCAAGCTGGAACAGCCCCAGAAACATGTGGGCTGCTTTAGAGGCAGGTCTGGCCTCTGAGAGCTCTCCGACGAGGCCCAGGTGAGCGAAGGGAACGCCCTCGGGGTGGCCCAGCCTCGGCGCCCCCAGGTTCGGCTGAGAGAGATGGGGATTCAGGACTCCTCTCTGCTCTTGACAGCTAAGAAGCCCTGGGCTTGTGCGGAATGAACGTAAATTTTCTGGCCATAGATTTCTCACATGGCTATTCTGGAAGCTAAATCTATCATCTTACAATTTGTTTTCTGTTTATCCCACTTGTTCCGTGTTTCTTTTTATTTCCATTCTTGCTGGTTCTTTGGATGATTAGCTATTTAAAAATGATTCCACGTCCCCGTCTCTACCGGTTGTTACATCATATGTTCTTTTACTGGCTACTCCAGGGCCTGGAGATTACAGCAGCACC
>NW_023249954.1:0-1063 GCF_002007445.2 Ailuropoda melanoleuca | reverse complement strand
TCATATCAACAAGAAAAGTCTCAGGAACCATATGATCCTCTCAATTGATGCAGAAAAAGCATTTGACAAAACACAGCATCCTTTCCTTATTAAAACCCTTCAGAATGTAGGAATAGAGGGTACATTTCTCAATCTTATAAAAGCCATCTATGAAAAGCCTACTGCAAATATTATTTTCAATGGGGAAAAGCTGGAAGCCTTTCCCTTAAGATCAGGAACACGACAAGAATGCCCACTCTCACCACTATTATTCAACATAGTACTAGAAGTCCTTCAACAGCAATCAGACAACAAAAAGGGATCAAAGGTATCCAAATCACAAAGAAGAAGTCAAACTGTCTCTCTTCGCAGATGACATGATACTCTATATGGAAAAACCAAAAGAATCCACTCCCAAACTATTAGAAGGTACAGAGCAAATCAGTAATGTGGCGGGATACAAAATCAATGCTCAGAAATCAGTTGCATTTCTACACACGAATAATGAGACTGAAGAAAGAGAAATTAGGGAATCCATCCCATTTACAATAGCACCAAAAACCATACGTTACCTTGGAATTAACGAGAGACGTAAAGGATCTATATTCTATAAATTATAAATCACTCTTGAAAGACATTGAAGAAGACACAAAAAGATGGAAAAATATTCCATGCTCATGGATCGGAAGAATTAACATAGTTAAAATGTCCGTGCTACCCAGAGCAATCTACACTTTCAATGCTATCCAGACCAAAATAACGAGGACATTTTTCAAGGAACTGGAACAAATAGTCCTTAAATTTGTATGGAACCAGAAAAGGCCCCGAATCTCCAAGGAACTGTTGAAAAGGAAAAACACACCTGGGGGCATCACAATGCCAGATTTCGAGCTGCACTACAGAGCTGTGATCACAAAGACAGCATGGTACTTCTATGGTACACTGGGTGTTATACGCAACTAATGGAGCATCGAACTTTACATAGGATTCCGGGGATGTACTGTATGGTGACTAACATAATATAATAAAAAATCATTAAAAAAAAAAAACAGACACATAGACCAATGGAACAGAATAGAGAACC
>NW_023249953.1:0-3800 GCF_002007445.2 Ailuropoda melanoleuca | reverse complement strand
TTAGCTTGCTTTGAATGCAAATGACAAAGCTAATTTTAAATGCAAGAGCAAAATCATATGTCCAAATTATGTTTACTATTTGTTGGTTTTATTTGGGCTCAGTTCTATCAAGGTAGTTGAAATTTACTTAGACCTAAATGAAATAAATTAGGTTTAAAAAATAAATTTAAAAAATGCTACATGAGGGGCGCCTGGGTGGCACAGCGGTTGGGCGTCTGCCTTCGGCTCAGGGCGTGGTCCCGGCGTTGTGGGGTCGGNTTATTTTAAGTGGTTAGTTGGTGATTCTAATGCTGGAGACAAGAGAATGTCATAGCTTTGTATTATTTTGTGAATGAGTGATCCACAGTCTGAGGACATTAGCTTGCTTTGAATGCAAATGACAAAGCTAATTTTAAATGCAAGAGCAAAATCATATGTCCAAATTATGTTTACTATTTGTTGGTTTTATTTGGGCTCAGTTCTATCAAGGTAGTTGAAATTTACTTAGACCTAAATGAAATAAATTAGGTTTAAAAAATAAATTTAAAAAATGCTACATGAGGGGCGCCTGGGTGGCACAGCGGTTGGGCGTCTGCCTTCGGCTCAGGGCGTGGTCCCGGCGTTGTGGGGTCGGGCCCCACATCGGGCTCTTCCGCTGTGGGCCTGCTTCTTCCTCTCCCACTCCCCCTGCTTGTGTTCCCTCTCTCGCTGGCTGTCTCTGTCTCTGTCGAGTAGATAAATAAGAACCTTAAAAAAAAAATGCTGCATGATTATAATTTAGATCAAAAGTAATAAACCATTTTGCATTTTTTGTTACAAAGATATTCTATAATTTGCATTGCAATAATTTTACTGTGAATTGGAATGTAGAATGCATGTTTCTGTTATCATTGTGTGTATATGTATGGAAATCAACTGACTTTTCTGTAATATCTTATGTAGCATGTTTGAACAGGGTTTTATTTATGATGAGTTCTGCAATCATTTAAAATCATTTAAAATATGAAGCTAATATATAGTATAAAATAAATCATTATATTTTCTTAAAGACCAGGTAAAATATTTCTCCCATGTGNGCTGCATGATTATAATTTAGATCAAAAGTAATAAACCATTTTGCATTTTTTGTTACAAAGATATTCTATAATTTGCATTGCAATAATTTTACTGTGAATTGGAATGTAGAATGCATGTTTCTGTTATCATTGTGTGTATATGTATGGAAATCAACTGACTTTTCTGTAATATCTTATGTAGCAAGTTTGAACAGGGTTTTATTTATGGTGAGTTCTGCAATCATTTAAAATCATTTAAAGTATGAAGCTAATATATAGTATAAAATAAATCATTATATTTTCTTAAAGACCAGGTAAATTTTTCTCCCATGTGTGAAAATAATCTTTAGTTATAATGAAACTGCATTTTTCTTTTGCTCACATATTTATACCATGGTCCTCAAACTATAGAATTTCTTGTACATGAATCAGTTTTAGGATATATGAAGAAATTTTGCAAATTAATGCAAAGCAAAAAAATGATTATGCAATTGTAAGTTATTAGTCTAATTCAGGGGACCGGTATAAAAAATATAGTAGTTTATGTAACTTAAGAAATGTGAAAAGGCAGCTCACTTACCCCAAATAGCTTCCCCTTCAACAAATTTTAGTCCCTTGTATCTATTTGAAAGCAGAATTTTTTTCATTAAACTGGGTGCTCTTCTAGCTTGATAAATTTTGCCATTGCACTGCAAATACCAGAACATTAGCATACACTAGACAAGGAAGGGCCTTTGGGGGAAAGGCTAGGGCCCTGAGTTATGATGGAAAGACAGAGGGGTTCAAAATTAACCTGCAAGACTCTTGCGTGCCAGCCATTGGCCAAGTGGTGGGGCAACGTATCAGAAACATGATAGACCCTATTCATTAATCTGCTTAAACATGATGGTCTGCTATTAAACAAATTCAGAAAAAAAACAGAAAAGAAAAGAAAAAACACTAGAGAATATGTAGAGTTTAAGGCAGAGTAAATAAATTCACAAATGAAATGCTCTGATTTTTCTGTTTTTCAAAAATTGAAGCTAGTGAATAGAAGTTATTATTGCAATTTTAGGTAATTAATTTCAGGTAGAGGAAGATCAATCGCACTTGACAGGAACTGGCTATTTAGTGATCCAAATTAAATTATTTAAAATCATTATATTCACATAAAGCCCATGAAATAAAATAAGCATGAGCATATTGTTCCGATCAATATATATACAGAGGCAAGTTGACAGGTTTTCTCATGCATTGGGGCAATGATTGTCGACATTTGAACAGACAGCATGAAGTAAGAAGCAGTGCGGTTTTTTTCAATCTCTGCTAAATAAGTTTGTGTGTGAACATCGTGCTTTATTAATAATGTGGTGCTGAAATTCTGCCGCTTCAGGAATATGTTCTAAATGGGGATTAAAATAATTCCCCCAAAAAAGCATTTTGTCTAAAGTCCAAATCTCCTGGTTAAAAGTGAAATCTAAACTAAGTGTTTTAGATGGAACCGAGGTAAATCATTGCACCAACAAAAATTTTCTGGTTGGAAGACTAGATTTAATCACTTGCAAGTGTGAGAGACACTTTTAATGAGGACTGAAGATAAGTCACAAAGAGTCAAAAGGATATTTCATCTTGCCCCCATTTCTCAGCTGTTGTGTTTTTCTCTACTAATGCAGACACATGCACAGCAAAAATTTCAATCTTATACTTGCCTTGGTTAGACTGAAGAGATGTCTGCTTCCTCTTTGAGTAGTAACATCTGAAATCTTAGAACTGGAGGGAAGCTCATGGGGGTTCCATATCACTCCTTCTGTAGGGATAATTGCTTATCATAGTCTTTTGGAAATTTAGGTTGATAAATCACTTAGGTACATCCAATAATCAGCAGTTAAAGCATTGGATGATTAGGTATTATGCTATACCTCATGATTAGACTCAGAAGTAAGTCTTAGACTAGACATATGTTTTTCACTTGGATCCTTTAAATGTTTTATTGTGGAATAAAGCACATGGACAAGCACATAGATTAGAACTCTACAATTTAGCCAACAGATTTTAAAGCATACATCCATTGTAAGTACCTTTGGGTCAGAAGCTTACTTTTATGTATCTTGTCAATTACAACTCATCTTTCCTCTCTTCAGATAACTACTATGATGGATATATTTTTAACATGTAGCTCATCTTCTAAGCATAATATCACCTGGAGACATGTACTTTCGAACAATATATATAAATATGAATTGCAAATTAAACACTAACAAGCTAGTAGAGGTTAAATTATCATATCATTTTATAATCTAGACACATTCTAAAGAGAAGTACTATTTATCCCAATTGAACCGTGATGAAATTGAAATTGTTTTCCATAAAATATTGTAATTTAAAGAGTAGTTCATTTTAGAACCAGGTCTGGACCCATTCTTCATGTCTCTCTCACCCATTTTTAGTCCCTGAGAAACTAGAAAGAAATACTGTGTTGTAAAAAGAAACCGAATTAAGAATAAGAAGGCCATGGTAATCTTCCAGGGTAGGCTATCATTTTAGCCTTGTGTACTGTGCAAATCACTTAACCTTTCTTTGATACAGAAGTGAGTATAAAATGTGATGACTTATATCAAGGGACCTAGTAAATTAATAATTACAAAGGGTATGAAATTGATTATTTTCTTTTTTTAAACAGAAATTCTGATCATGACACAAAATAATTGCTAACGATGGGTGGTAATAATTATCACTTATTAAATGTTTATTAATTGTCACACACACTAAATACTGTGCAGATAGTTT
>NW_023249952.1:2207-3319 GCF_002007445.2 Ailuropoda melanoleuca | reverse complement strand
CCGGGGAGGTCGCCAGCCGCCGAGGGGCGCGCGCGGTGCTAAAGCTCCCCAGGGAAGAGCCCCGTTTCCCCCGTCGCTCTCTTACAGCTTGATTTGCCCCTTTCAGACCATGTGGGCTTTTCATTTGCATACTCGCCAGTTAGNCCAGTTATAGCTAGAAAACGTGTCCAAGATGAAGTGAGCAGTTTTCCCTTGAGTTCCCTTTTGACGGGAGTGGAACTAGGTTTTTGCACCAGGGACCGCCCACCCCCCATTCTCAGCACTCTCACACACACTCCCTCTCTCGGCAGCGCCGCCTTTCCCCGTGTTCAGCTGTAAAGAACCACACACCTGGCTGTTTAGGTCACGCAGTCACAAATGCAGGCTGCAGCTCACCTACCCCCTCCTTCGGGCGACAGGCGACAGGCGGGAAAACTGCGGCGCAACTTGGGAACCACTGCCCCTTCAGTCTGGTGCCGCTTCCAACCCACTTCTTCCCATCAGGTGGGACGGAGCTCCTGGCCCACATAAGGGTAAAGGTGGATTTGCAGAAAATAGTATTTAGGGATTGGTGAAGTTAGATGAAATAGTCTGCTTCCTTCGGCCCTAAACTGAGGGCTTGATGCAGACATTTAACCAAGCATAGAGCAGAGCCTGGCGTGTGGGAATCTCTTCTGTACTATGGCAAAATGCCTCTCAAAGGGCTCTGAGCTGTGCGACCCCTGTACGGTACAAACTTGGGTAGTGGTCCAATCACCCCACTTGCTCTTAGACTCCATGCTTTTCCCCTTACTGGAACCTTACCTCCCTATGCCTCCCCATGCCCCCTCCATGTCCCTATTCCTCCGCCACCACCACCCCCGGCCCCGTCACCACGCCCCTCATCCCTGCCTACTCCCTCCACCATCCTCTCTACCTAGATGCCAGTCAGTAATTAAGGGGCTGGGTGAACCTTTGCTTTGACCATTGCCCTTCCCCAGGGCTGGGTTCTGGACCCTCTTCTCCTCTCTCTCTAGATCAGCATTGCCTAAATGAAGCTTAATGGGAGCCACAAAGCCCAATCCCTTGTGTAATTTAAATTTTCAAGAAGCCACATCTAAAAAAGTTAAAAAGAAACTGGTAAAATTAATTTT
>NW_023249952.1:0-1917 GCF_002007445.2 Ailuropoda melanoleuca | reverse complement strand
CAGAACACCTGCCGTAAGTACACCTGTACGTTGGTGTGATGGCTTTGATTGATGCGCGTCTCCGCCAGTAGACTTTAAGCTCTGTAAGGGAAGGCGCCGTGTCTGGTTTGACTCACCCTTGTATCCTCAGTGCCTTCCATGGGGCCTGGCACATAGTAGGGGCTCAATAAACGTGTGTGGAGGCATCAACGAGCCTCGCATGTACTGGCTTAAGGAGTAGCAGTAAGACCAGCTGACACTTACTCAGCACTTCCACTGCACCGGGCATTGTCACCGCTTTACAGACGGGGGGGAACGGGGCACAGGGAGTGAGTCACTTACTCAAGGTCTCAGCTCCTCAGTAGTGGAGCCAGGATTTGGCCCTAACTGACTGGCCCCAGAGCACATACTCGTAACCATGAGGCTGCACTCAATGCCTCAATCTCCTTATCTATAAACAAGGACACTGCTAATACCTCCCTTGAAGCACTGTCAGGAGGAAGCAGGGAGAGAGCAAATGCGAAATGATTCAGTAAAACGAAGTGCCCTATGGAGCTTCAGTTTCCTCTTTTTTTTTAAATTACAGTTGACACACAATGTTACATTGGTTTCAGGTGTACGTAGGGATTCAGCAACTCCCTACGTTATGCTAGCTCCCCACAAGTGCAGCCACCATCTGTCACACACAACGCTTTCCAATACCATTGGCTATTCTCCCGGCACCAGGCCTTTCAACCCGTGCCTCACTCATTCCATACCTGGAAGCCTGTACCTCCCACTGCCCTGCACCCGTTTTGCCCATCCCCCCACTCTGCAACCACAGTTTGTTCTCCGCTTTTATGAGTCTGTTTCTGTTTGTTTATTCCTTTGTTTTGATTTTTTTAGTCCACAAATCATATGGTATTTGTCTTTCTCGGTCTGACTTATCTCTCGCATCATGACACCTCCGAGTCCAACCATGTTGTCACAAACAGCAAGATCTCATTCTTCTTTATGGCTAATATTCCCTTGTACGTATGCACCACATCTTCTTTATCCATTCATCGGTGGATGGACGCTTGGGCTGCTTCCATATCGTGGCTATTATAAATAATAAACAATAAACATGGGGGTGCAGATATCTTTTCAAATTAGTGTTTTCATTTTCTTTGGGTAAATACCCAGTAGTGAGATTACTAGATTATACGGTATTTTTATTTTTAATTTTTTTGTGAGCTTTAGTTTCTTAAGGCAAGGAGTGCAGAGATGGGACAGATTGGTGTCCAAGGTAGCTTTCAGATCCAGAGTCCTGATTTCTCTAATATATCAAAATCTTCATAGGAAACTTTTGAAGATAAAAAAATTCTGAGACACAGAGTGGAAACACTATCATTAATGAGCAGTGGGCAGTGAGTACAGAGGCCCTGCCCCAAATCAGCCTTCGTGGTGACAGCTCTGACCCTGTACTTCCGAAAACCCCATAAGGAGAAAGATGAAAGTCCTTCCGTGTCAGGGTTCTCTTGCAGGGTGCTCCCCCTGGATCCTATCATATATTAGGAAGTCTGCAAGCTGAGAAGGAGAAAATGGAATCGTGCTGTGTGAAGGTGTTTGCTCCCACGGGCTGATCTGGAGGACGGCAGCGAGGTGAGGGGCCGCTGCGTCCCTACAGCAGGTGAGGACCCAGGAGAGAACATCAGAGCAGCTGGAGGGGCTTTCTTCCTCCTGGTCTGAGGACAGACAACACTGGGCATCTATGGAGTTCCAGACACTCCTCATGTCTCAAACAATAATAATAATGATCATTTACTTAGCGACAGTTCACTATGCCCTAGGCACTGCTGCTCATTTACATAACGTTTATTTCTCATCACCAGCCTTGTTGCTCCTGCTTCCCAGAGGAGGCAGCTGAGGCCGAGTGTGTTTACCTGACTTCCCTGAGGTCACACATCTAATAGGGCA
>NW_023249951.1:454-564 GCF_002007445.2 Ailuropoda melanoleuca | reverse complement strand
TTTCTTGGTTCTAAGGGCTGGATCCTCCCCAGGCCCCTACACCCAATGTGGAATCGGGGTCCCAATGAAAAGGCTGCTGTTCGCTCGAGGTGTTTTCCTGGACACTCTGC
>NW_023249951.1:0-392 GCF_002007445.2 Ailuropoda melanoleuca | reverse complement strand
CCTTTTCATTCATGCTCCCTTACTCACGAGAGATGATGATCGTTGATATTTCCCTGGACTGTGTGGTGTCTCAGAGACCACTATGGGGCACTCTCGTCAGGCTTCCGCGACCACTTTCCCTCATGTTTCCCTATTCACGAAGGGTGATGATAGTGCTAAGACGGTCCCTGTACGGTGTTGTTTCTGTCGGACGTGTTTTGGGCCTTTTCGTTCCATTGCCGCCAGCAGTTTTGACAGGATTTCCCCAGGGAGCAAACATTTCGTTGGAAGCGGGTTTTGGCTGAATTGTCGTTCTCAGTGCTGTGTTCGCCGTGTTTCATACACGATACCAAAACACCTTGATTCCTCTTCCACCTTCCATAAGGCTGTCGTGACTTCAAGGGCTTTCGCCT
>NW_023249950.1:0-1144 GCF_002007445.2 Ailuropoda melanoleuca | reverse complement strand
ACTCTAATTCATCTAACTGATAACCCTCTAAATATTTTTTGAGAGTAAGAAACATATACGTTCCTTTTTTTTTAAATTCTTTTACTATTTTATTTATTTTTTCTAACACTTTAGATTGTATGTTCAACATTATGGAGTTGAGTTAGTAAGTTTTGTTATCTTCCCCTAATAGAGTATTGAGTTTTGTTCTGGGATAAGGTTTATTATTTTGTGGATCAGCTTAATCTTTTAAGGCTTCTTTTTAACTCTTAGACGGTATGGTTTAGAATAGCTTTTATTTTGGGGTTAGATTAGTCCTACTTTATGGTAGGGTCTTTCTGGGATCTCGTATGAGAGCTCCGAGTGTTCATTGACATCTCTCCACTCCGATGGGGTAGAATTCTAACATTCCAAACCCTCTCCAAGCTCAGGCAGTTGTTTTCCCCAATAGTCTTCCTGTTCTTGGCCCTGCAGAATATCTGCATGCATGCATGCATGCNGCATGCGTGCATGCATGCGTGCGTGCATGGGGCGGGGGGGTGCTGAAGGCCCCGGGCTCATCTCTGCAGATTTTTATAGCTCCTTCTCTGCCACAGTTCCCTCTGGAACGCTGCCTTACAGATTGGATTCAGTGTGGTAGCTCCAAACTCCATTCTTTATCTGCTGTGTTCACTGAGACTTGCAAGTGCTGTTGGAGGTTCCTTTTCATGCTCCATGGTCCGGAAGGTGCTACTGGCTGAATTTAGATTCTCCCAGTGATCACAGTTTTGCACTGCCTGTAGTATAATGTCTGAAAATAGTTATTTTGACCTATTTTTCTTTTTTCTTTTTTTATTTTTACTTTTTATTTATTTATTTATTTTTTGATGTAAAGTTCGGTGATTCATTAGTTGCGTATAACACCCAGTGCACCATGCGATATGTGCCCTCCTTTTTTTTTAAATTTTGTTCGAAATTTTATTACAAATATTTTCACACATACAATAAAGTAGAAATACTTTAAAGTGAATACCCATATACTGCCACCTAGATTCTACAATTAGCATTTGCTAGATTTGCTTACCACATACCTATCAATCCACCCCTATTTATCCTCTTTCAATCCATTTTATTTTTTTAAATTTTTATTTTTTTAAATTTTTTTATTATATTATGTTAGTCACCA
>NW_023249949.1:416-755 GCF_002007445.2 Ailuropoda melanoleuca | reverse complement strand
GTCTTCTTCAATGTCTTTCAACAGTGATTTATAGTTTCTAGAATATAGATCCTTTACGTCTCTGGTTAAGTTAATTTCAAGGTAACGTGTGGTTTTTGGTGCTATTGTAAATGGGTTGGATTCCCTAATTTCTCTGTCTTCAGTCTCATTATACACGAATAACGTGTATAGAAATGCAACTGATTTCTGAGCATTGATTTTGTATCCCGCCACATTACTGAATTGCTCTATAACTTCTAATAGTTTGGGAGTGGATTCTTTTGGGTTCTCCATATAGAGTATTGTGTCATCTGCGAAGAGAGACAGTTTGACTTCTTCTTTGCCGATTTGGATACCTTT
>NW_023249949.1:0-182 GCF_002007445.2 Ailuropoda melanoleuca | reverse complement strand
CAGGAAAGGATGCTGTATTTTGTCAAATGCTTTTTCTGCATCAATTGAGAGGATCATATGGTTCCTGAGTCTTTTCTTGTTGATATGATGTATCATGCTTTTCTATTTGCAAATGTTGAACCACGCTTGCATCCCAGGGATGAATCCCACTTGGTCATGATGGGTAATCCTTTTAATGTACT
>NW_023249948.1:0-7502 GCF_002007445.2 Ailuropoda melanoleuca | reverse complement strand
AAGAAGTGGCTGGCATTTATACTAGATAACACATCAACAAGTTAGCATGAGTGAGCTAATGACTCAGAGTGCCACCAGACACCATGACTCCCCGAAGAGAGGAGAATCAATTTGTTCGTGTCACATTACTCTCCTGCACTGCGTGGTCACGCTGGGGTTTCCCGACACACGCCTCACTGGTCCTCCTTGTAAATGCTTGTTGTCCTCTCAGAATCCTGCCCCCCACACTTGCATTCTGCTCCATCCTAGTGGAGAACCAAGCAGGATGAAATATTGGGGACTTAATAGTTAAAACTGAAATAACCAAATCTCGGAATTTTCTGTTTGCAAAAGAGGGAAGATTATTTATATATATTATATATATGCTAGGCTTTAATTTTACCCACCTAGAAACTGAAGCTTGAGGAAGCAAAGTGATCCAATCAAGGCTAACAGGTATATCACATGGGGTATTAAACAGTGTGTTAGGAGTTAATGAGATCTGTGGAAAACAAATGAGATGTGAGAGTGGTGGTAGGCAGTGGTTTTTCAGAAAAGAAGAAAAGTCACTGAGAAGACAAGATCGGAGTGAAGACTTGACAGTGAGGCAGTCATCCTAGAGGTAAAGAGAGCAATGCAGGCAGAGTTAACAGGGCAAAGACCTTAAGGCAGGAGGACGCCTGGCACATTTTAAGAAGAGCTGAGAGGCTTGTGTGGCCAAAGTAGAGCGCCCGAGACTCAGCACAGTAGGAGCGTAGGTCAGACAGGTGGGCATGGGGTGGTGAGGAAGAGCTCCCAGAGCAAGTGAGCGACTCGGAGGCTGCTGGCTTTTACTCTGAGTAAAAAAGAGAACTACTGCGGGATAGTGAACTGGGGCCTGATATGATCTGATACACTTTTATGAACTAGTATGTTAGTCTTTTGTATTTCTCACTTACTGGGACATAAAGCGAAATTCAACACATTTGTAAGAACAGATATCACCCAGATTCATGAATCGAAGTAGAAATCATAACATAACACCTAGAAGGGAATCAAAATGAGGAGGACACATAGCAAACCCATTATTTTTTTTAGTATATTGTCTTAAATAGATGAGAAAAAAATAAAGTGATACAATAGTAAATGAGTTTAGCATCTAACTTAAGTAGGTGGAAGAAGAACGCAACATATTTAAAGAAACTGAAAGAAAGTATATAATCAAACAGTGGAAAGCAATTGAATAGAACACATAGACCCAGTCGGATCACTAAAACCAAAAGTTGATTCTTTTTATAGATGAACAATAACAAAACTTCTGGCAAAAGTGATCAAGAAAAAAGAGAAGTTACCAAACGTCTGGTTAGTTATAAATGTAACCTAGAAGAAAATGGACACAGATTATATTAAAAGAGTGTCGTGAACAACTTAACCAACAGATATCAAACCACGGACAAAACAGACAAAATCTTAGAAAAGATATCTTTCTAAAGTTGGTCCAAAAAGAAATAGAAAGTCTAAATTATTTTATAAATAGTACAGTATTTGAAACAGTAGCAATAGTGTTTCAAGATAAATGCTGGGCTCAGGTTTCCAGGAATTTTCTACTAATGGTTTTAGTTTCAGACAATTCCCCTCTAGAAATAAAAAGAAAGGAAACCTCTCCATCTCATTGGCGTAACCTTGATTCTAAAGCCAGAATATAATAGCCACAACCAAACAGAACAGTAGTTGAATTTTAGAAAATCTAAAAATTCCATCCACCATACTAACAGGTCAAAAATATAACATCTCTGTTTATATGTCAAGAGCTACAGAGAAAACACTTTATAAAGGTCAACACAAACACATGACAAAAATTCTTTAGAAGTTAAAGATAAAAGTATTTCATTTGATAAAGCAGGTCTACCGATGACCTCTGTAAGCAGCACTCTAACTGGGTAAACATTAGGACCATAACCTTTAAATTCCATACGATGGAAGTGTCTTGAATCAGGGATTATTTTGTAAACCAGAAGGAAAGCAGAAACAATTCCCCAGAGGATCCTTCCTAGTGCTGAACACTCAGGGCACCCGAGGCCGACGCCCCTGAAAGCCAGAGCAGGAACATCTCATGTCAATAGGTTACCAAATAAATACTTCGGTCACTCTGGTAAAATCCTCTATGCCGCAGTTGCTTTTCTAAAGTGACAGTATCTCTTTCCGTCTTCACTCAGTGCTGCACTCTTGAACCCAAGCAATGATTTAGATTGTGGTTTCTCCTCTTGAGTTTTATGACCTTAACTTCAAAGATTAACAAACAACTTATGGGCAAAGGAATTTGGTTTATAGGTTAAACTTTCCTTACATTCCCTTGAAATCACTCCACGGTAGAAAGAAATGAAGTAGAGACAGGAAGGAAGAGGGGCCTTTTAGTACTTCATGTTCTAAGGAAAAGAAGTGGGAACTACACGATCCAGAATGGTTATCTTTTCTCTTTCAGTGGGCTCTCCACCTTCTCCTTCTCCTTGACCTTGTGAATACTAAATCCTGCTCCTACAGGGCCTAGGCTTTGGAATAAGGAGGGTGTAGTTTCCAGCTCTGGCTTTGTTAGTAATGACGGGACTCTTGGCAAGTTTCTTGGTGTATTACTTTTCTGGGGCTGCTGTAGCAAATTACCACAAAGTGCATGATTTAAAACAAGAGAAATTTCTTCTCTTACCATTCTGGAAATCAAAAGCCCAAGATCAAAGTCTCAGCAGGGCCACACTCCCTCTGGAGGCTCTCAGGCAGAATCTCTTCTTTGACTCTTCTAGCTTCTGGAAGCCGCCAGCACTCCTTGGCTTGTGGCTGCATCGCTCCAAGGCCAGCATCTGCAAATCTCTCTCTGGTCTGTCTGCACCTTACAGTCTCCTCTGTGGGTGCTCAGATCTCACTCTGCCTCGCTCCTATATGGACGCATATGATTATACCTAGGTCCCACCTGAATACCCATGATAATCTCCGCATCTTGAGTTAAGATCCTTGACTTAATTACATCTGAAAAGACTTTATCTGGAACATCCACAGCTTCCAAGGATTAGGATCTGATTTCTTTAGGGGCTGCCATTCAGCTCCCTACTTGTAAACCTCTCCATGTTTCTGTTTCCTTATCTGCAAAACAGAGATAAGAATACCAAACACATGGGATGCAGGTTCTGAGGGTTAAATAAGAAACATAGAAATATGAACTCACAAATATTTCCACACAAATTCAGCATGACCAATAAATGGAACTCAAAGAAGACTATCATTTGCCCTTATAAAGCTTTGTGAGTTATGAACATTTGCAACTCTTAAATCCTTACAGGTATAACTAATTTTATATTCAGTTTGATTTCGTCTAGCACATAGACTCTCAAATATTTTTCTGGATGTTTTGCTTGTCTGTCTCCAAAATTCTAAGTTAACAATAAAATGATATATTACATGCTGTTCTTGTTATAAGGAGTACCTTGCCTGGAAGAGGAGATAAATATAGAAGATGATGGGCCCTGTATTTTTTAATAGATAGGATGTGATGGAGAAGCAGAGAAGGTGACTGTTAGACTCCCCAGAAGGGATGTCTACTGAGCTGGACAAGCCAACTGGCCACTAGTGCCCACACTTCTGTTAAGACACACTTTGTCCATCTTTGCTAGGTTCACTACAAGGGAAATCTTAATCACATTGACATCATCTTTCAAAATTTTCATCTGGGCACCCAAAACAAAGTAAGTGGATCCAAAGCCTTTTGGATACGTTTGATTGTTTCTTCAATTAATTTCTCTTGTTTTATTTTCCATAGATAGCTTCTCCTGAGATGCTGGCTTCTCTGCTCAGGACAAGAGCGGCAGAGAAGGCTTCTTGTACTTTGGGATAAAAGCTGGCACGGTCTGAACAGAAAACGAGGGACTGTATTAATGCTGCTTGTTTTGACTTTGTTCAGGATGAGCTCACCTGTGCCCATATGAAGAACATGCAGGTGCAGAGATCCCATGGGCCTGACAAGAGATGACTGCTAGAATCGCTATCAGACCCATTCACACCAGCATCTGAGCACCAAAGGCGCCATCTTCTTTCCTGCAGAAGCATTTCCCATGCTGTGCTCCATGCTGCCAGGATAAGAAGATACAGGAAACTCTGGATTATTTGTAGCTTCCTAATGTGCCGCTTTCCTCTTCCATTAACACTGCACCCTTACCTCACATTACCATCAGAATTCCTGAAATAATGACCAAAACCCCACTTTCCTGCATTGTAGGACCTTGCAATCTGAATTATTCTACTGATATTACCAAAGTGAAAGCAATCCGTTGAAATCACTGAATGTAATGACTTCTCATTTTTTTGGTAATGACCTTTCATAAATCCTTCATCTTTAGTATTAATCTGTCCTATTTTCCAGTTTCTAACCCCTGCTTTGTGCCCTCACTCCTCACTCCCATTTTCCATACCTCCAATACTGTTCCAATTCCAATCTTTTGGCTTTCACTTTTTCTTTCTTTCTTTCTTTCTTTCTTTCTTTCTTTCTTTCTTTCTTTCTTTTTTGTTTGTTCTTAATTCCTCCTTCTGGAACATTCCTTCTGTTGTGACTTCGGTATTCTCTTTTTATCTCTCATTACACTCTACCCTCCATGTTTATTCTATGGTTTCCACCATAATGGCCATTTTGGTTTTAGGCTCACATATTTTAGCCCCTGAAGTCCTTTGGTGAAAGAGAGGTTGATACAGGCAGACACCCTGCACATCTTTGCTTGTGTGTCCTGTTGATAGCGCCAACTCAGCATGCTTAAAACAAAGCCCATTGTCTTGACTTTCAGCCCAGTCCTTTCCCTTTCTCCATGTCTATTAATGCCACAGGTTATTAGCCTCTCAATTAACCCAGTTTAATACCTTTCATTCATCTGTAATTTTCCTTCCACTTTCAGTCAGTTATAAAAATCTATAGAATCTGTCTGCCCATGGCCATTCAGCAAGTGACGAAATCTACTTTTTCAGATTTCTTTTCCATTGCTTAAAGATAAAACCTTATGATTATCTCAAGTCTTATAATGTCTAAGTGCATACTTTATTTATTTAAAGAAGAAAGAGGGTGGCGTTTCCATTATTCCAAATTATAAAATGTACTTTGGAAAGGTTAAATTACTTGCCAAATGCCACACCTCCAGTAAGTAACATGGACAGGACGAGAGTCCAGGTCATTTCATGCCAAATATCCTGCTTTTTAATAATATAAAATGATATTTTCTAGAGGTTTTCCAAGCTGCAGGCTTGCCCCTCAGTATCCCCTTACAAATATTATTACAAATATACTCCCAAGCGAAAGCAAACACTATCTTAAAACTCTTTTGGAATCATTCCCACACTCAATCATTTCCTTGCAAAATGTTCTCATCAGAAAATCCCAGGTGAATTGATGACTGCTCCAGGCTCTTTTCTCACCGGAAGAACCACTTCCTGTTGTATATCTATGTCTCTCTGTTTATACTGCTTTCCAGACACATAAGGCCCAAGACACGTGTCAGAGTTATTTGAGCATTTAACTCCATTCTGCATCGAGTGTTCAAGTTCCAATCTTGAATCTCTTCACTTCTCACAGAAAAGAAATGCCCATTGCAGAGCCTGGACCACAGCAGGTGCAACATACTATGTCTTCGTGGAGGGCTTTGGGGTTTCTTGTTGAAGTAGTTTGAAAGTTTAAATTTTTAATGAAATCTTGCAGACATGCAAAAGGTATAAAATGATACAGTGCATACTCTTCAGCATGCTGTCTGGCTCAGAAAGGAAATACTACTGATCAAAGTTTCTTGTGTATTCCCTAGCCATCTACCTATTCCCCAGGTTTGAATTTAATGTGTCTCAGCCTTATTTGTTCAGTTTTTACTTTTTTCTACTTATTTATGGTTCCTCAAATATTACAAACGTCCTCCCTAGCAAAAGCAAATGCACAAGGAGGCAGAAGAAATGGGTAATACATTTCTCTAAGGCTCACTGAGTTTCTTAGATCTGCAGTTGGATTTCCCTTAGGATATGCGGACTCATATTCAATTGAAGAATAAGGTTAATGTTTATTTTCAGTCTAGAAAAACATATATGGTCAGCATCTCGGTTCCCTAGAGGAAAAACAGGAAAACTTCTGTGGCACCAGCTGTTTGAGTGAGCCTGAGAAGGCTTCCTTAGTTAGACCCTTGTTTCCGTTCCTCATAATATCTTTTTATCCAAAAATGAGTATCAGTTTTAAGTTCTTCCTCTATCAGGAAAAACTTTAAAAATATTTCTTTCTCTTTGTACTTTCAGGATATATATATTTAAGTATGAGAACATTTTTTGTGGAACTTGGACACCACTTACACATCAATTATGGTAATATTAAGGAATTTTGTGGCATATAATCATGTAATGTGAGATTTTAGATTTTGATGTTTTATTTATGTAATTATATTTTTTGTATGCCCCTTTAGTTCAAAATATTTCTATTTATTTAAAATATTTTTTAAAGAATAATAAAATGGATATCCATGAACTCACCACTCAACTTAAGAACTAAGTTGTTACTAATATAATATATATTATATGTTATATATGTCAGCATGTAACTCTTTCCGTATTTCCTTTATTCCTTGAGGTTTTCCATTAACTTGTTTTTATTTTTTATAGTTTAATCACATTTGTATATACACCCCAAAAAAACATATTGTGAATTTTTGCTGGTTTTGAATTTCATAGAAATGTTTACTGTAGGGAGCCAGCTGCAACTTCCTTTTCTCTCTTCATGCGAAGTACTGATGCATGTAGCCATAGTTCAGTTTTAGTTGCTCTGTAATATTCCATGTTTTGATAGAAAAATTTATTGATTTATTCTCCTGTCTACATGTTTTGATTTCCATACGTTCACATTACAATTAATACTTCTATAAAAATTCTTGCAACATGTCTCTAGGTGCATACATGTGAAAGTTTTTCTACTTGATACTTGTCTTTTCTTGATGATTTTTGGGAGTTCGTTGTGTATTTTTGGTTCTATATCTTAGTTTTAGGCATTACAGATAGCGTCTCCCAATTTATGGACTGTCTTTTCACCTTCTTTATGATGTCCTTTGATAAATGGAAGTTCTTAATTTTAATGTAATAAAATTTATCAGATTATGATTTCATGCCCCCATCACAAATATTCTTCAATATTTATATTTTTTCTCAGAGCTTTGAAGTTTGCTTTTCATTTCTAAGTGTTTGTTACATGAAGAATTGTTGTCTATGGTGTAAGCATGTATTTTCATATTTTCAAGATACCCAGAATTTATTGAATTTCTATTTTTTCCCCATTGCTCTCTAGTTCTACCTCAGTTGTACGCCATCTTTACATATTTACTGTCCTGTGGCCACTCTCTTACTTTTCCAACGCCTCCTGATGTCTCCCAGTCAGGTTCTGTTAGATAATTATTCCTTAGAGGAGGTAGATTTCCCATAGGCTTATTTAGTTGAACCACATAAAACTGCCAGTATTTGATTATTTGACCAGCAAAAATGACAATTTCATATTGTCA
>NW_023249947.1:978-2491 GCF_002007445.2 Ailuropoda melanoleuca | reverse complement strand
TCGTGTTTCAATCACGGTATCAAAGCACCTTGATTCCTGTTCCACCTTTCATAAGGCCGTCGTGACTTCAAGGGCANGCTTTCCACTCACACTTTGTTTCTTGGTTCTAAGGGCTGGATCCTCCCCAGGCCCCTACACCCAATGTGGAATCGGGGTCCCCAGTGAAAAGGCTGCTGTTCGCTGGAGGTGTTTTCCTGGATGCTCTGCTTTATTACCAATGAGAAGGGCGCTGAGTCTTCGAAAATCCTGAAACTTTTCATTCTTGCTCCCTTTNTTCATTCATGCTCCCTTACGCACGAAAGATGATGTTCGTTGTTACATCCCTGGTCTGTGTAGTGTGTCAGAGACCACTATATGGCCCTCTCGTCTGGCTTTCGTGACCACTTTCCCTCATGTTTCCCTATTCACGAAGGGTGATGATAGTGCTAAGACGGTCCCTGTACCGTGTTCTTTCTGACGGACGTGTTTGGGCCTTTTCGTTCAATTGCCGCCAGTAGTTTTGACTGGATTTCTCCAGGGAGCAAACATTTTGTTGGAAGCGGGTTTTGGCCGAATTGTCTTTCTCAGGGCTGTGTTCATCGTGTTTCACTCACGGTATCAAAGCCCCTTGATTCCTGTTCCACCTTCCATAAGGCCGTCGTGACTTCAAGGGCTTTCCCCTCACACTTTGTTTCTTGGTTCTAAGGGCTGGATCCTCCCCAGGCCCCTACACCCAATGTGGAATCGGGGTCCCCAGTGAAAAGGCTGCTGTTCGCTGGAGGTGTTTTCCTGGACGCTCTGCTTTATTACCAATGAGAAGGGCGCTGAGTCCTCGAAAATCCTGAACCTTTTCATTCATGCTCCCTTACTCACGAGAGATGATGATCGTTGATTTTTCCCTTTACTGTGTGGTGTCTCAGAGACCACTATGGGGCACTCTCGTCAGGCTTCCGCGACCACTTTCCCTCATGTTTCCCTATTCACGAAGGGTGATGATAGTGCTAAGACGGTCCCTGTACGGTGTTGTTTCTGACGGACGTGTTTTGGGCCATTTCATTCCATTGCCGCCAGCAGTTTTGACAGGATTTCCCCAGGGAGCAAACATTTCGTTGGAAGCGGGTTTTGGCCGAATTGTCTTTCTCAGTGCTGTGTTCGTCGTGTTTCACTCACGGTACCAAAGCACCTTGATTCCTGTTCCACCTTCCATAAGGCCGTCGTGACTTCAAGGGCTTTCCACTCACACTTTGTTTCTTGGTTCTAAGGGCTGGATCCTCCCCAGGCCCCTACACCCAATGTGGAATCGGGGTCCCCAGTGAAAAGGCTGCTGTTCGCTGGAGGTGTTTTCCTGGACGCTCTGCTTTATTACCAATGAGAAGGGCGCTGAGTCCTCGAAAATCCTGAACCTTTTCATTCATGCTCCCTTACTCACGAGAGATGATCATCGTTGATATTTCCCTGGACTGTGTGGTGTCACAGAGACCACTCAGTGTCACTCTCGTCAGGCTTCCGCGACCACTTTCCCTCATGTTTCCCT
>NW_023249947.1:578-777 GCF_002007445.2 Ailuropoda melanoleuca | reverse complement strand
GTTTCACTCACGGTATCAAAGCACCTTGATTCCTGTTCCCCCTTCCATAAGGCCGTCGTGACTTCAAGGGCTTGCCGCTCACACTTTTTTTCTTGGTTCTAAGGGCTGGATCCTCCCCAGGCCCCTACACACTATGTGGAATCGGGGTCCCAGTGAAAAGGCTGCTGTTCGCTGGAAGTGTTTTCCTGGACGCCTCTGC
>NW_023249947.1:0-454 GCF_002007445.2 Ailuropoda melanoleuca | reverse complement strand
TGGGGCACTCTCGTCAGGCTTCCGCGACCACTTTCCCTCATGTTTCCCTATTCACGAAGGGTGATGATAGTGCTAAGATGGTCCCTGTACGGTGTTGTTTCTGACGGACGTGTTTTGGGCCTTTTCGTTCCATTGCCGCCAGCAGTTTTGACAGGATTTCCCCAGGGAGCAAACATTTCGTTGGAAGCGGGTTTTGGCCGAATTGTCTTTCTCAGTGCTGTGTTCGTCGTGTTTCACTCATGGTACCAAAGCACCTTGATTCCTGTTCCACCTTCCATAAGGCCGTCCTGACTTCAAGGGCTTCTCCCTCACACGTTGTTTCTTGGTTTTAAGGACTGGATCCTCCCCAGGCCCCTACATCCAATGTGGAATCGGGGTCCACAGTAAAGGCTGCTGGTCGCTGGAGGTGTTTTCCTGGACGCTCTGCTTTATTACCAATGAGAAGGGCGCTGAG
>NW_023249946.1:0-3792 GCF_002007445.2 Ailuropoda melanoleuca | reverse complement strand
AGGGGATGTACTGTATGGTGATTAACATAATATAATAAAATAAAATTAATTATTAAAAAAAAAAAAAAAGATCCCAGGATACAGTATTGAAAGCGGCCAGGGCAAAGAAATTTCTCACGTACCAAGGCAAAGGTGTCAGAATTACATCAGACCTGTCCACACAGACCTGGAAAGAGAGAAAGGGTTGGGGAGGCATTTTTAAAGCTCANGCATTTTTAAAGCTCTTTCAGAGAAAAACATGCAGCCAAGGATCCTTTATCCAGCAAGGCTGTCATTCTGAATTGATGGAGAAATAAAGACCCTCCAGAATCACCAGTCATTAACCAATTTCATAACCGCAAAACCAACCCTACAGGAGATATTAAGGGGGGTTCTATAAAGGTAAAAAGGCCCCGAGAGTGATACAGAACAGAATGTCACAATCTATAGAAACAAAGACTTTACTGCCAACATGGCATCATTAAAATCATATCTCTCAATAATCAGTTTCAATGTAAATGGACCAAATGCTCCCATAAAATGCCACAAGGTTGCAGATTGGATAAACAGACATGACCCATCCATTTGCTGTCTACGAGACACTCATTTTGAACCTAAAGATACATTCAGACTGAAAGTAAAGGATGGAATACCATCTTTCACACCAATGGACCTCAAAAGAAAGCTGGGCTAGCAATTCTCATATCAGACAGATTGGANTGGATTTTAAACTAGAGGCCATAGAGAGAGATACAGAAGGGCACTATATTATTCTTAAAGGAAGTATTCAACAAGTGGATATGACAATTATTAATATATATGCCCCCAACAGGGGAGCAGCAAGATACACAAGCCAACTCTTAACCACAACAAAGAGGCATAGAGATAAAAATACGTTAATAATAGAGGACCTCAACACTCCACTATCAGCAATAGACAGATCACCAANCCCTGGCAAAAACTAAGCAAAGAATCAAAGGCTTTGAATGCCATACTCGACGAGTTGGACCTCATAGATATATATAGAACACTACACCCCAGAACCAAAGAATACTCATTCTATTCAAATGCCCATGGAACATTCTCAAGAATAGATCATGCTCTGGGACACAAAACAGGTCTCAGCCAATATCAAAAGACTGAAATTATTCCCTGCATATTCTCAGACCACAATGCTCTGAAATTGGAACTCAACCACAGGGAAAAATTTGGAAGAAACTCAAACACGTGGAGACTAAAAACCATCCTGCTCAAGAATGACTCGATAAACCAGGAAATCAAAAAACAAATTAAACAATTTATGGAGACCAACGAGAATGAAAACACAGCGGTCCAAAACCTATGGGATACTGCAAAGGCAGTCCTAAGGGGGAAATGCATAGCCATCCAAGTGTCACTCAAAAGAATACAAATATCTAAAATGAAGTTTTTATATTCTCACCTCAAAAAGCTGGAACAGCAACAGAGGGACAGGCCTGATCCACGCATAAGGAAGGAGTTGACCAAGATTAGAGCAGAAATCAATGAATTAGAGACCAGAACCACAGTAGAGCAGATCAACAGGACTAGAAGCTGGTTCTTTGAGAGAATCCATAAAATTGATAGACCACTGGCAAAACTTGTCCAAAAACAAAGAGAAAGGACTGAGATTATTAAAATTATGACTGAAAAGGGAGAGGTCACGACCAGCACCATTGAAATTGCAAGGATTATTAGAAACTTTTATCAACAGCTTTATGCCAATAAATTAAGCAATCTGGAATAGATGGAGGCCTTCCTGGAAACCTATAAACTACCAAGGTTGAAACAGGAAGACATTGATTTCTTAANGATTTTTTAAACAGGCCAATTAATTATGAAGATATTGAGTCAGTGATAAACAACCTTCCAAATAACAAAACTCTGGGCCCGGACGGTTTTCCTGGGGAATTCTACCAAACATTCAAAGAAGAAATAATACCTATTCTCCTAAAGCTATTTCAAAAAATAGAAACAGAAGGAAAGCTACCAAACTCATTCTATGAGGCTAATATTACCTTGATCCCCAAACCAGGCAAAGACCCCCTCAAAAAGGAGAATTACAGACCGATTTCTCTAATGAATATGGATGCCAAAATCCTCAACAAGATCCTTGCTAATAGAATCCAGCAGTACATTAAAAGAATTATCCATCATGACCAAGTGGGTNGAAGAAATAATACCTATTCTCCTAAAGCTATTTCAAAAAATAGAAACAGAAGGAAAGCTACCAAACTCATTCTATGAGGCTAATATTACCTTGATCCCCAAACCAGGCAAAGACCCCCTCAAAAAGGAGAATTACAGACCGATTTCTCTAATGAATATGGATGCCAAAATCCTCAACAAGATCCTTGCTAATAGAATCCAACAGTACATTAAAAGGATTATCCATCATGACCAAGTGGGATTCATACCTGGGATGCAAGCATGGTTCAACACTCGCAAATCAATCAATGTGATACATCATATCAACAAGAAAAGACTCAAGAATCATATGATTCTCTCAATAGATGCAGAAAAAGCATTTGACAAAATACAAAATCCTTTCCTGATTAGACCCTTCAGAGTGTAGGGATAAAGGGTACATTCCTCAATCTCATAAAAACACATCTATGAAAAGCCTACTGCAAGCATTATTCTCAATGGGGAAAAGCTGGAAGCCTTTCCCTTAAGATCAGGAACACGACAAGGATGCCCACTCTCGCCACTATTATTCAACATAGTACTAGAAGTCCTTGCAAAAGCAATCAGACAACAAAAAGGGATAAAAGGTATCCAAATCGGCAAAGAAGAAGTGAAACTGTCTCTCTTCGCAGATGACACGATACTCTAAATGGAAAACCCAAAAGAAACCACTCCCAAACTATTAGAAGTTATAGAGCAATTCAGTAATGTGGCGGGATACAAAAGCAATGCTCATAAATCAGTTGCATTTCTATACACGAACAATGAGACTGAAGAAAGAGAAACTAGGGAATCCATCCCATTTACAATAGCACCAAAAATCATACGTTACTTTGGAATTAACTTTACCAGAGACGTAAAGGATCTATATTCTAGAAACTACAAATTACTCTTGAAAGACATTGAAGAAGACACAAAAAGATGGAAAAATATTCCATGCTCATGGATCAGAAGAATTAACATAGTTAAAATATCCATGCTATCCAGAGCAATCTACACTTTCAATGCTATCCTGATGAAAATACCAATGACATTTTTCAAAGAACTGGAACAAACAGCCCCTAAATTTGTTTGGAAACAGAAAAGGCCCAGAATCTCCAAGGAACTGTTGAAAAGGAAAAACAAAGCTGGGGGCATCACAATGCCGGATTTCGAGCTGTACTACAAAGCTGTGATCACAAAGACAGCATGGTACTGGCACAAAAACAGACACATCGACCAATGGAACAGAATAGAGAACCCAGAAATGGACCCTCGGCTCTTTGGGCAACTAATCTTTGATAAAGCAGGAAAAAACATCCGGTGGAAAAAAGACAGTCTCTTCAATAAATGGTGCTGGGAAAATTGGACAGCTACATGCAAAAGAATGAAACTTGACCACTCTCTCACACCATACACAAAAATAANTACACAAAGATAAACTCCAAATGGTTGAAAGACCTTGATGTGAGACAGGAATCCATCAAAATTCTAGAGGAGAGCATAGGCAGCAACCTCTAGGACATCAGCCACAGCAACCATTTTCATGACACATCTCCAAGAGAAAGAAAAGATAAAATGAACTTGTGGGACTTCATCAAGATAAAAAGCTTCTGCACAGCCAAGGAA
>NW_023249945.1:0-1026 GCF_002007445.2 Ailuropoda melanoleuca | reverse complement strand
ATCATCCTACAGTGGAATACTACTCAGCAATAAAAAGAAACAAACTATTGGGGCACCTGGCTGGCTCAGTCAGTAGAACATGTGACTACCGGTCCTAGGTTGTGGGTTTGAGCCCCACACCGGGTGTGGAGATGACTTAAAAATAAAAAAAATCTTTGGGGTGCCAGAGTCAGTTAAGCAANGGTGCCTGAGTCAGTTAAGCATCTGCCTTTGACTCAAGTCATAATCCCAGGGTCCTGGGATTGAGCCCCATGTCAGGCTCCCTGCTCAGTGGGGAGCCTCCTTCTCCCTCTCCCTCTGCTTATTCCCCCTGCTTGTGCTCTCTCTCTCTGTCAAATAAAATAAATAAAATCTTCTAAAAAATAAAAATTAAATTAAAAAATCTTGTAAAAATTTGTTTAAATTTTAAAAATTAAACAAACAGGAATGAACTACTGATACAACAGCATGGTTAAATCTCATTTCTCAGAAGCATGAAACTTTTTGGGGGGGTTTACTCAATTCTTACACAAGCATTACTCTTAAATGGATTAATAAAAATCTTCAATCTTTTCAATTTTAACTTCTAATACAGTAAATACCAAAAGATTTAACTCACAGAGCTCTTCAGGGTCCTCAGTAATTTTCAAATGTATAAAGGAAGTCATGAGACCAAAAAACTTGAGAACTTCTGATCTACTAAAATCTGAATATGGGCATGCCCTACAATCTAACCATTATACTACTCAATAGATACAGGAACTATTAATTTGTGTGTACTAGAATACGTACAAGAAGGTTCTAACATTATTTGTAATAGCAAAAACCTGAAAACAACAAAACATCCAATGACTGAAGAACAGATAAATCAATATAGATTTAGAATTCTAAACAGTAAAAACAAATGACCTATATCTAAACCCATCAACAAAGATAATTCTTGGGAACATGGATGATACATATTAGACCACAATGGGTGAAAAAAGCAAGTTGAAGAATAAACACACACACAGTACAATTCCACTTATATAAAATATAAAACAAGCA
>NW_023249944.1:0-2316 GCF_002007445.2 Ailuropoda melanoleuca | reverse complement strand
AAAAATTTGCAAGGAATCAAACAATTTTTGGAACTGGGATTGATTTTTGAATATACTTCTCAATTCCTTCCACAATCATTAAGTTTTCTTACCCTTTTCGGGGACAAATTTTGATAGTTCTTTTTTTCTTAGAAAATTGTCGATCTTACTGTAATTTTCAAATATATAAGCACAGAATTACAGATTTTATNCGGAAGGGGGAGGGAGCAGCCATGTCCAGGCGCTGGGAAGTGGTAGCCACCTGCACGGGGGAGCCGGCAGACCATGGACCCGCACACTCGAGACAGCAGACTGAGACCGTGAGCCGGGAGCGCGCCACCAAGCATCTCACGGAGCTCTGGAACTCCGGTGTGCTCACTGGATCCAGACTGAGACCGGGAGCTCCGGAAGCGTGCACGGGGCGGCTGGCGGGCCACCTGCACCGGGGAGCAGGCGGACTCGTGGACGGCACCCACGAGACAGCAGACTGAGACTGGGAGCTCCAGGAGCGCGCGCGGGGTGGCTAGCAACTGGCGGGGTTAGAAACACAAAGGACAGAGACGCGCCGGCCCTGGAAGTGAGGGCTGGGACGCCGGGTGTGGGGCGCACAGCCCGGGACGCTGCAGGGTTGAGCAGCACCAACAGAAACAGAGTTAAAGTGGCCAGAACATCAGTGGAGAACAGTCCGCTATCCCTCTGTTCTGAGACAGAGGCTGAATTTCGGCCGTTGCTGCTCTGACTCTCAGAAGAGGCACAGCAGACCGCCAGGGAAAGCCTCCAGAGAACAAAAGCCGGATCAAAGGGTGCCCATCCCCATCCCCCCTCGCAGGGGACACGGAGACTCTACCCAAACAGGGTTTCCTGAGTACCGGCGTGGCAGGCCCCTCCCCCAGAAGGCAGGCTGAAAAATCAAGAAGCCCACAACCTGGAGCGCCTGAGTGGCGCAGTCATTAAAAGCCTGTCTTTNGGTGTGTTTACAGCGTTCCGGAAAGGAGTCTCTCATCGGGCTTCTCCGCTGGGAGCCTGCTTCTTCTTCTCTCACTCCCCTGCTTGGGTTCCCTTTCTTGCTGACTGACTCTCTCTCTCTCAAATAAATAAATAAAATCTTTAAAGAAGAAGCCCGNAGAAGCCCACATCCCTAAGATCTCTATAAAACAAGGGCGCACGGCCTGGGTCCCAGAATAATTTGGGCTCTGGACAACCCCACAATCTCTCCTCATCAGAATGACGAGAAGGAGAAGTCCCCCCCCACCAAAGAAAAGATAATGAGTCTGTGGCCTCTGCAACAGAATTAGTACATTGGATGTATCCAAATTATCAGAAATGGAATTCAGAGCAACAATGGTCAAGATGATGAGTAGACTTGAAAAAAGTATTAACAGAAATGTTACTGAGAATATAGAATCCCTAAGGGCAGAAATGAGAGCGAATCTGGCAAAATTAAAAATTCTATGAGCCAAATGCAGTGAAAACTAGNGCCAAATACAGTCAAAACTAGAGGCTCTGACGGCCAGGGTCACCGAGGCAGAGGAACGCGTTAGCGAATTGGAGGATGGGTTAGTAGAAGAAAAAACGAAAATAGAAGCTGGTCTTAAAAAAATCCACGCCCACGAATGTAGATTACGGGAGATTACTGACTCTATGAAACGATCCAATGTCAGAATCATCGGCATCCCTGAAGGGGTGGAGAAAAACAGAGGTCTAGAAGAGATATTTGAACAAATTGTAGCTGAAAACTTCCCTAATCTAGCAAGGGAAACAAACATTCGTGTTCAAGAGGCAGAGAGGACCCCATCCAAGCTCAACCACGACAAACATACGCCACGTCACGTCATAGTGCAATTCACAAATATCAGATCCAAGGATACATACAGTATTGAAAGCAGCCAGGGCAAAGAAATTTCTCACGTACCAAGCAAAGGTATCAGAATTACGTCAGACCTGTCTACAGAGACCTGGAATGAGAGAGAGGCNGAGAGAAAGGCTTGGGGGGGCATTTTTAAAGCTCTTTCAGAGAAAAACATGCAGCCAAGGATCCTTTATCCAGCAAAGCTGTCATTCAGAATTGATGGAGAAATAAAGACGTTCCAAAATCGCCAATCATTAACCAATTTCGTAACCACGAAACCAGCCCTACAGGAGATATTAAGGGGGGTTCTATAAAGGTAAAAAGGCCCCAAGAGTGAAACAGAGCAGAAAGTCACAACCGATACAAACAAAGACTTTACTGGAACATGGTATCATTAAAATCATCTCTTTCAGTATGCAGTCTCAACGTGAACAGCTTCAATGCTCCCATAAAACGCCACAGGGTTGCAGATTGGATAAAAAGACATG
>NW_023249943.1:679-876 GCF_002007445.2 Ailuropoda melanoleuca | reverse complement strand
ATGCAGAGCGTCCAGGAAAACACCTCCAGCGAACAGCAGCCTTTTCACTGGGGACCCCCATTCCACATTGCCTGTAGGTGCCTGGGGAGGATCCAGGCCATAGAACCAAGAAATAAAGTGTGAGGGGAAAGCCCTTGAAGTCACGACGGCCTTATAGAAGGTGGAACAGGAATCAAGGTGCTTTGGTACCGTGAGTG
>NW_023249943.1:0-600 GCF_002007445.2 Ailuropoda melanoleuca | reverse complement strand
GAAATGCTTGCTCCCTGGGGAAATCCTGTCAAAACTGCTGGCGGCAATGGAACGAAAGGCCCAAAACACGTCCGTCAGAAACAACACCGTACAGGGACCGTCTTAGCACTATCATCACCCTTCGTGAATAGGGAACCATGAGTTAAAGAAGTCGTGGAAGCCTGACGAGAGTGCCCCACAGTGGTCTCTGAGACAACACACAGTCCAGGGAAATATCAACGATCATCATCTCTCGTGAGTAAGGGAGCATGAATGAAAAGGTTCAGGATTTTCGAGCACTCAGCGCCCTTCTCATTGGTAATAATGCAGAGCGTCCAGGAAAACACCTCCAGCGAACAGCAGCCTTTTCACTGGGGACCCCGATTCCACATTGGGTGTAGGGACTTGTGGAGGATCCAGCCCTTAGAANCCTTAGAACCAAGAAACAAAGTGTGAGGGGAAAGCCCTTGAAGTCACGACGGCCTGATGGAAGGTGGAACAGGAATCAAGGTGCTTGGTACCGTGAGAGAAACACGATGAACACAGCCCTGAGAAAGACTATTCAGCCAAAACCCGCTTCCAACGAAATGCTTGCTCCCTGGGGAAATCCTGTCAAAACTG
>NW_023249942.1:1076-1295 GCF_002007445.2 Ailuropoda melanoleuca | reverse complement strand
TACGGAGGACATTTTTCAAAGAACTGGAACAAATAGTCCTTAAATTTGTATGGAACCAGAAAAGGCCCTGATTCTCCAAGGAACTGTTGAAAAGGAAAAACAAAGCTGGGGGCATCACAGTGCCAGATTTCAAGCTGTACTACAAAGCTGTGATCATGAAGACAGCATGGTACTGGCACAAAAACAGACACATGGACCAATGGAACAGAATAGAGAACC
>NW_023249942.1:586-964 GCF_002007445.2 Ailuropoda melanoleuca | reverse complement strand
CATGGATAGGAAGAATTAACATAGTTAAAATGTCCATGCTACCCAGAGCAATCTACACTTTCAATGCTATCCCGATCAAAATACGGAGGACATTTTTCAAAGAACTGGAACAAATAGTCCTTAAATTTGTATGGAACCAGAAAAGGCCCTGATTCTCCAAGGAACTGTTGAAAAGGAAAAACAAAGCTGGGGGCATCACAGTGCCAGATTTCAAGCTGTACTACAAAGCTGTGATCATGAAGACAGCATGGTACTGGCACAAAAACAGACACATGGACCAATGGAACAGAATAGAGAACCCAGAAATGGACCCTCGGCTCTTTGGACAACTAATCTTTGATAAAGCAGGAAAAAACATCGGTGGAAAAAAGACAGTCT
>NW_023249942.1:0-228 GCF_002007445.2 Ailuropoda melanoleuca | reverse complement strand
GGACTGGTATCCAAGATCTACAAAGAACTTCTCAAACTCAATATATGAGAAACAAATAAACAAATCAAAAAATGGGCAGAAGATATGAATAGACACTTCTCCAATGAAGACATACAAATGGCCAACAGACACATGAAAAAGTGTTGAAAATCATTACCCATCAGGGAAATTCAAATCAAAACCACACTGAGATACCACCTTAGGCCAGTTAGAATGGCAAAAATAGAC
>NW_023249941.1:0-1840 GCF_002007445.2 Ailuropoda melanoleuca | reverse complement strand
AGGTAATGTATGGTTTTTGGTGCTATTGTAAATGGGATGGATTCCCTAATTTTTCTTTCTTCAATCTCATTATTCATGTATAGAAATGCAACTGATTTCTGGGCATTGATTTTCNTCTGGGCATTGATTTTGTATCCTGCCACCTTACTGAATTGTTCTATAACTTCTAATAGTTTGGGAGTGGATTCCTTTGGGTTTTCCATATAGAGTATCATGTCATCTGCAAAGAGAGACAGTTTGACTTCTTCTTTGCCGATTTGGATACCTTTGATCCCTTTTTGTCTTCTGATTGCTGTTGCAAGGACTTCTAGTACTATGTTGAATAATAGTGGCGAGAGTGGGCATCCTTGTCGTGTTCCTGATCTTAAGGGAAAGGCTTCCAGCTTTTCCCCATTGAGAATAATATTTGCAGTAGGCTTTTCATAGATGGCTTTTATGAGATTGAGAAATGTACCCTCTATTCCTACACTCTGAAGGGTTTTAATCAGGAAAGGATGCTGTATTTTGTCAAATGCTTTTTCTGCATCAATCAAGAGGATCATATGGTTCCTGAGTCTTGTTGATATGATGTATCACACTGATTGATTTGTGAATGTTGAACCACGCTTGTCTTGCATCCCAGGTATGAATCCCACTTGGTCATGATGGATAATCCTTTTAATGTACTGTTGGATTCTATTAGCAAGGATCTTGTTGAGGATTTTGGCATCCATATTCATTAGAGAAATCGGTCTGTAATTCTCCTTTTTGAGGGGGTCTTTGCCTGGTTTGGGGATCAGGGTAATATTAGCCTCATAGAATGAGTTTGGTAGCCTTCCTTCTGTTTCTATTTTTTGAAATAGCTTTAGGAGAATAGGTATTATTTCTTCTTTGAATGTTTGGTAGAATTCCCAAGGAAAAGCTTCCGGGCCAGGAGTTTTATTATTTGGAAGGTTGTTTATCACTGACTCAATTTCTTCATAGTTAATTGGCCTATTTAAGAAATCTATTTCTTCCTGTTTCAGTCTTGGTAGTTTATAGGTTTCCAGGAAGGCCTCCATCTCTTCCAGATTGTTTAGTTTTTTGGCATATAGCTGTNAGATTGCTTAGTTTTTTGGCATATAGCTGTTGATAAAAATTTCTAATAATCCTTCCAATTTCAATGGTGTTGGTCGTGACCTCTCCTTTTTCATTCATAATTTTACTAATTTCGGTCCTTTCTCTTTGCTTTTGGATAAGTCTTGCCAGCGGTTTGTCAATTTTGTTGATTCTCTCAAAGAACCAGCTTCTAGTCCTGTTGAGCTGCTCTACTGTACTTCTGGTTTCTAATTCATTGATTTCTGCTCTAATCTTGGTCAACTCCTTCCTTGTCAGTGGGTTAGGCCTGTCCCTCTGTTGCTGTTCCAGTTTCTTGAGGTGAGAATATAGAAACTGCATTTTAGATTTTTCTATTCTTTTGAGTGAGGCTTGGATGGCTATGTATTTCCCCCTTAGGACTGCCTTTGCAGTATCCCATAGGTTTTGGACCGTTGTGTATTCATTCTCGTTGGTCTCCATAAATTGTTTAATTTGTTTTTTGATTTCCTGGTTTATCGAGTCATTCTTGAGCAGGATGGTTCTTAGCCTCCAAGTGTTTGAGTTTCTTCCAGGTTTTTCCTTGTGGTTGAGTTCCAATTTCAGAGCNGTTGTGGTCTGAGAATATGCATGGGATAATTTCAATCTTTTGGTATCGGTTGAGACCTGTTTTGTGTCCCGGAACATGATCTATTCTTGAGAATGTTCCATGGGCGTTAGAATAGAAAGAGTATTCTTTGGTTCTGGGGTGTAGTGTTCTATATATATCTATGAGGTCCAACTCGTC
>NW_023249940.1:0-1620 GCF_002007445.2 Ailuropoda melanoleuca | reverse complement strand
CCGGCATCCCAGCCCTCACTTCCAGGGCCGGCGCGTCTCTGTCCTTTGTGTTTCTAACACTGCCAGCCGCCCCCTGCGCGCTCCCAGAGCTCCCGGTCTCAGTCCGTTTCCAGTGAGCACACCAGAGTTCCGGAGTTCCGTGAGATGCCTGCTGGCTCGCACTCCCTGCTCACAGTCCAGTCTGTTTTCTCGCGGGTGCCGTCTGTGAGTCCACCTGCTCCTCCCTCCCCGTGCAGGTGGCTACCGCTTCCCAGAGCCCAAACACAGCAGCTCCCTCCCCCTTCCATTTATCTTCCCATATCTGTGCACGGTTTCATGGCTCCCTGCTTCGTACCTCAATACTCAGCACTGGAGATGTTTGTTTGTAGAGATCCAGATGTATCTTCCTGCGTCTCAGGCTGATTCCGTGGATGTTCAGGCTGGTCTGGTACCTATCCAACGCAACTCAGGGGACCAGCTGGAAAAGGGGTCCCCTCCTCTTCCGCCATATTAACTCCTCCCCCTCCAGGGCACATTTTAAGACAGGATTTTCCGCTCTCCTATAAGAACAGTCTTTTGACTTGCTTTAGTCAATAAAGAAAGTATGAGCAAAAATGGCATGTGTCACCTGGAGCAGAAGCTTTAAAAATCAGTCTGCCATTGACTGGGGTCCTTCCCCCCATCACAGAGACCCTGTGAAGGTCACACAGTGAAGTCTCCAAGCCGGGGAATCTGTTGGTTCATATCCTTGGGTGCCTCCCCAGATGAGATCCAAAACTGGCCCTCTGTACACAAAGGGCAAGGAGAGATAAAAAAAAAAATGAGGCAGGTTGGTGGCAATCGTAAGAAGGGAACTGGCATATGCAGCTGGTCAGAGGGGACCCCAAGACAAAGTAGATCTCTGCACCCATCCTCTAGAATCTTCAGAGTTTAGAGGGTTCTTAACTGGATTCAGTCATGTGCAATACCCAAGTGGTCTCACCACTCACCACCTTACTCTCTCAAAGCTATGTCCTTGAAATGGCTGGTCGTATGGGAATAGCAGATGGAAGGTACATTCTAAGGACAGGGGAAGGATCCCCTTTGCTTGCCGGGGATCCAGATCACAGATCAACCAGTGGTCCCATCTTCTTGATTACCTCGTCCAACAGAGCCCCCTGCTGATTTCATTAGAAGTAAAGTATGAACACTAAATACTCGTTGTGTTAAATCACTCATATTTGGAGGGTTGTTACTGTCTCATAACTCAGTCTAGCTATTACAGTATGTTACTTCCCCATTGGACTGTGAGCTCCTTAAAAACATGAGTTGCTTAAGGGTGCCTGGGTGGCTCAGTTGGTTAGGCGTCCAACTCTTGGTCTGAGCTCAGGTCTTGATCTCAGTGTTGTGAGTTAAAGCCCTGCGTCAGGCTCTGTACTGGGTATGGAGCTCACTAAAAAAAAAAAATGTTGCTTACATAGTTTTGTATCTTCTGTGCTTAGCACATGGTACATGCTCAGTAAAGGTTTATCAAGTTAAAAAAAATTTGAAGTACCTTTATGCATTAATCAATGTAACACTCAATTTAGGTGTTATTTTTTTTTAAAGATTTTATTTATTTATTCAACAGAGATAGAGACAGCCAGCAAGAGAGGGAACACA
>NW_023249939.1:312-1049 GCF_002007445.2 Ailuropoda melanoleuca | reverse complement strand
CCTGGGGAAATCCTGTCAAAACTGCTGGCGGCAATGGAACGAAAAGGCCCAAAACACGTCGTCAGAAACAAAACCGTACAGGAACCGTCTTAGCACTATCATCACCCTTCGTGAATAGGGAAACATGAGGGAAAGTGGTCGCGGAAGCCTGACGAGAGTGCCCCATAGTGGTCTCTGAGACACCACACAGTCCAGGGAAATATCAACGATCATCATCTCTCGTGAGTAAGGGAGCATGAATGAAAAGGTTCAGGATTTTCGAGGACTCAGCGCCCTTCTCATTGGTAATAAAGCAGAGCGTCCAGGAAAACACCTCCAGCGAACAGCAGCCTTTTCACTGGGGACCCCGATTCCACATTGGGTGTAGGGGCCTGGGGAGGATCCAGCCCTTAGAACCAAGAAACAAAGTGTGAGTGGAAAGCCCTTGAAGTCACGACGGCCTTATGGAAGGTGGAACAGGAATCAAGGTGCTTTGGTACCATGAGTGAAACACGACGAACACAGCACTGAGAAAGAAAATTCGGCCAAAACCCGCTTCCAACGAAATGTTTGTTCCCTGGGGAAATGCTTCAAATCTGCTGGTGACAATGGAACGAAAAGCCCCAAAACACGTCCTTCAAAAAACAACACCGTACAGGGACCATCTTAGCACTATCATCACCCTTCGTGAATAGGGAAACATGAGGGAAAGTGGTCGCGGAAGCCTGACGAGAGTGCCCCATAGTGGTCTCTGAGAC
>NW_023249939.1:0-154 GCF_002007445.2 Ailuropoda melanoleuca | reverse complement strand
GCAGCCTTTTCACTGTGGACCCCGATTCCACATTGGGTGTAGGGGCCTGGGGAGGATCCAGCCCTTAGTACCAAGAAACAAAATGTGAAGGGAAAGCCATTGAAGTCACGACGGCCTTATGGAAGGTGGAACAGGAATCAAGGTGCTTTGGTAC
>NW_023249938.1:0-1196 GCF_002007445.2 Ailuropoda melanoleuca | reverse complement strand
AATGCAGTTTTTATATTCTCACCTCAAGAAGCTGAAACAGCAACAGAGGGACAGGCCTAATCCACTCACGATGAAGCCTTTGACCAAAATTAGAGCAGAAATAAATGAATTAGAAACCAGAAGTACAGTAGAACAAATCAAAAGGACTAGAAGCTGGTTCTTTGAGAAAATCCATAAAATTGACAGACCACTGGCAAGACTTATCCAAAAGCAAAGAGAAAGAACCGAAATCAGTAAAATTGTGAATGATAAAGGAGAGGTCACNATGACTGAAAAGGGAGAGGTCACGACCAGCACCATTGAAATTGCAAGGATTATTAGAAACTTTTATCAACAGCTATATGCCAAAAAACTAAACAATCTGGAAGAGATGGAGGCCTTCCTGGAAACCTATAAACTACCAAGACTGAAACAGGAAGAAATAGATTTCTTAAATAGGCCAATTAACTATGAAGAAATTGAGTCAGTGATAAACAACCTTCCAAATAATAAAACTCCAGGCCCAGACGGTTTTCCTGGGGAATTCTACCAAACATTCAAAGAAGAAATAATACCTATTCTCCTAAAGCTATTTCAAAAAATAGAAACAGAAGGAAAGCTACCAAACTCATTCTATGAGGCTAATATTACCTTGATCCCCAAACCAGGCAAAGACACCTTCAAAAAGGAGAATTACAGACCAATTTCCCTAATGAATATGGACGCCAGAATCCTCAACAAGATCCTTGCTAATAGAATCCAACAGTACATTAAAAGGATTATCCATCATGACCAAGTGGGATTCATACCTGGGATGCAAGCATGGTTCAACACTCGCAAATCAATCAATGTGATACATCATATCAACAAGAAAAGACTCAAGAACCATATGATCCTCTCAATTGATGCAGAAAAAGCATTTGACAAAATACAGCATCCTTTCCTGATTAAAACCCTTCAGAGTGTAGGAATAGAGGGTACATNGGTACATTTCTCAATCTCATAAAAGCCATCTATGAAAAGCCTACTGCAAGCATTATTCTCAATGGGGAGAAGCTGAAATCCTTTCCCTTAAGATCAGGAACACAACAAGGATGCCCACTCTCGCCACTATTATTCAACATAGTACTAGAATTCCTTGCAACTGCAATCAGATGACAAAAAGGGATCAAAGGTATCCAAATCGGCAAAGAAGAAGTGAAAATGTCTCTCTTCGC
>NW_023249937.1:0-1115 GCF_002007445.2 Ailuropoda melanoleuca | reverse complement strand
GAAATAACTGTACTAAAGATTAATATGTGCAGATTACCTTAAAACATGTACAAATAGGGGCGCCTGGGTGGCTTAGTCGGTTAAGCAGCTGCCTTCAGCTCAGGTCATGATCTCAGGGTTCTGGGACTGAGCTCCACGTCGAGCTCCCTGCTCAGAGGGGAGCCTGCTTCTCCCTCCCCCTCTGCTGCTCTGCCTGCTTGTGCTCTCTCTCTCACTCTCTCTCAAATAAATAAATAAAATCTTTAAAAAAACCCAAACATCTACAAATCAATACGAAACAAGCAATGAAATATAAAAACGATCTATATAACTTCATTCTAATCATTGTCCCCCTCTATTCTGCTCCATCCACTTTATATAGGTAACAATTTTTATTAGTTTTACTTTAATTATTCCAGGTTTTTAAATACATAGATGAATATATACATATATGTTCTACTTAACCTACTTACTTATCTACTAACATCACTTAATGGTAAAAATCCTAGAATTATTTCCACATCTGTGCATAGAGATTTTGTTCATTCTTATTTTTAAAATAGCTGCACAGTATTTCATCCTGTAGATTTTGTGTTTATATTTTAAGAGGCAGTCTCTGATGTTATGAACATGGATTTTCCCGTCTTTGGCTTTTAGAAATACTGCTAAAAAGAATAACCTTGTGCACGTATTATTGTACAGTTGTGTAAGTGCTTATGAGAAATAGATTCCCAGAAGGGAGATATTTGGGTCCAAGAGTAAATGCAAGCTATAGTTTTAGTGGACATCGCTAGATTACATACTTTGGCCTTACATCATGTGAGGCACTCCCACCTAGAATATGTGAGAGTACCTGGTTCTTCACAGCCCCTCATACAGAATCCGTTGTTCAACTTTCAGACTTTGGGTTATTTAATAGGTGAGAATTTGTATTTCAGTAGAGTTCTAATCACATTGCTCTTATTAAAAGTCATGTTAAGGAGTGCCTGGGTGGCTCAGTTGGTTTAAGCAACTACCTTCAGCTCAGGTCATGATCCCAGGGTCCTGAGATTGAGCCCCACATCGGGCTCCCTGCTCAGCGGGGACTCTGCTTCTCCCTCTGCCTCTGCCCCTCCCCCTGCTCATGCTCTCTCTCT
>NW_023249936.1:1545-1894 GCF_002007445.2 Ailuropoda melanoleuca | reverse complement strand
AAAGCCCCTCATGCAGCGAGCCACAGATACTCCCCGTCTGCGGCTCCCGGGGGCTGCGCTGATGCTAAGGACGCAGCAGGAAACAGAAATGACACAGCTGCTGTCCTCACACAACTTATGTCCCGGAGAGAAAGGTAGATACTGAAGGAAAGAAATACTCCCCTGAAGCCTGTCATTAGAAACTGAGTAAATAATTTGAAGGAAAAACTGATTTCTGGGAGAGAAGAGTGGGGAAATGGATTTAGTTTTGTGGGGATGGGAAGGGAAACACTGAGGCAGGGGCACTCAGGAAATGACAGTGGCTGAGACCTGAAAGTCAAGTTGGAAATGGCCAGAGGGAGGGTGGAGG
>NW_023249936.1:0-1456 GCF_002007445.2 Ailuropoda melanoleuca | reverse complement strand
TGACACAGCTGCTGTCCTCACACAACTTACGTCCCGGAGAGAAAGGTAGATACTGAAGGAAAGAAATACTCCCCTGAAGCCTGTCATTAGAAACTGAGTAAATAATTTGAAGGAAAAAATGATTTCTGGGAGAGAAGAGTGGGGAAATGGATTTAGTTTTGTGGGGATGGGAAGGGAAACACTGAGGCAGGGGCACTCAGGAAATGACAGTGGCCGAGACCTGAAAGTCAAGTTGGAAATGGCCAGAGGGAGGGTGGAGGTGGGGGGGCAGGAAAGAGGATCCCAGGTAGAGGGAATCAACCAAAGGCAGTGAGAGCTGGGTGTCCTAGAGGAACCCAATGGAACCTGAGTTCCTGCTGGAGACCCAGGCAGATACCAGATCTTGTAGGGGGTCAGGAGATCTCTGTGGCTGCCACAGGGGAGAGGGCAGTCAGAGAGAGGGTAGGAGAGGTGGGAACACCAGGAAAGAAGAGGGACAGGGCCCAGGTGGGGAGGGGGGATTCAGAGAGAAGGATGAGGTCTAAACAGGACGGAGGATTTGACAGCTGAGAAGTCCTGTGAGGCCTCTGACTGAGGTCAGAGTGAAAGCTAGCTTGCACGGAGTCAAGAAGCAGCGTGTGGGGAGGAAGTAAAGGAAGAGGAGGAAGTTAGCGTATATTCTTTTCAGAAGCACTATGATGAAGGAGAAGAGAAAATGGGGGGTGATAGCTAAAAGGACAATGGCTTTGTTTATTTTTCTTTTAGATTGGGGCATTTTTGAGCATTTTTCTCGGCTGAGGAGAGGGATCCACTGGACAGACCTCCAAGACAGGAAGAGAAAGTAGGACTAAGTCAGCTTTCAGGAGGCCTCATTCCTGCGGCTGTCTTGCCTGCGATCAGAAAGTGGTAGACTCTGGTGTCTTTATGGGGCCACAGACCTAAAACAGTACAATTTCAGTCAGAGATATGATTAGTCAAAAACTCTGCACACAGCATTTCCGTGGTTTTTTAAAATTAAAACTATACCTTAAAATAGTCATATTTTTAAATTCTGGATTTCAAGGCAATAGGCATTTAAAGCAAAATTTCAGGAAATTCATATCCAGGCACAATTAAGAATTTATCCCAATAACANACTTTAGTGCAATTCATGGTCCCCTTAATGTAATCCTGGTTTTAGTTTTTAATTTGATAGAATCCTTTCTTTGCATTTACCTTGGATCCCTTCCTTGGGTCAGAACCCTCCAGGGCAGCCCCAGATTTCAGGTCAGTTTGGCACCAACAGCTCTTTTCAATATTTTAAGTCTTAATTTCCCAGTTGCTCAGAATTCTTCTTCCTGCCTCAATGGAAGATGGAAAGACAATGGCCCTGCTGGACTGACGGACCCAAGGAACAAAAAAGTCTCACGTTACCTTCTCAGCTTCTTATCAGCTAGGAAGGATCTACATTTGCCATCTCACCTCCTCCCTTTCTCAG
>NW_023249935.1:0-1159 GCF_002007445.2 Ailuropoda melanoleuca | reverse complement strand
TTGCACGTTGGTGAGCTGAGGCTGGAGGGCTTGGCGCAAGGCCTGGCAAGGAGCGCGGGGAACGGGAGGGTGCAGGCTGGAGGGAAGGGCTTCGTGCTGGCCACCTGCCAGCGTGGGGTGCGGTCTCCTGGGNAGTGGTGGGCCCACCCAGTGGGGGCCTCCCAACAGCTCGGGCACTCTGAGCCTGTTTCCTCACCTCTAAAATGGGGACCGCACCGTCCCTGCCTCAGGGGTCTTTGCACGTTGGTGAGCTGAGGCTGGAGGGCTTGGCGCAAGGCCTGGCAAGGAGCGCGGGGAACGGGAGGGTGCAGGCTGGAGGGAAGGGCTTCGTGCTGGCCACCTGCCAGCGTGGGGTGCGGTCTCCTGGGAGAGGGGGTGCGGGCTCTCCTTCCTCTCTGGGTTCCCCTCGGGTCGGGACGGGGCAGCCAGGACACCCTGGGACGTGCCCCCCACTCGCGGGCATCCGCGGGGTGCACCCCCGCCCCGTACCCAGAGACCCGCCCCGCCCCAGCGCGGGGGCCGGGAAAGCGGAGCCAGACAAAAGACTCTGTGTGGAGCTGAGGCCCGGCCGGTATGTGTGGCGGCCGGGAGTTTAAGAAAACAGGGGCCTTCCGAGCGCGGCCAGTGGGGGAAGCCCGGAGCTAATTAAATCTGCGAGGCCGGGGCCACAGAGGCCGACTGTGCAGCAAAAGGATANGACTGTGCAGCAAGAGGATGTTAACGTGCATTTTAAATATTTATTGTAACTGAGGTAGGTTATGAAAACAGACATCCCTCCTTTCAACTCTCGGTGTGTCAGATTTAGGGCTTGTCTGGCCGCTGAGTGATTTCGCAGCAGTCAGCGAGGCCGGGAGCCCACCCATCACGCCCCCGAGAGGCCGGCGGATGGTGAAAGATTAGCGAGTGGGTGGGGCGGCTGCACACCTGTCTGGGCCGGTGGGCGCCAAGGGTGCCCTTGGCCTCCCAGAGGCTCTGTGCCCAGCCTCCTGGGTCCTCCCTGGCCAGGCTGGGGGTCCCAGGCACCCTGCTTCCCTCTGGGCCTCAGCGTTCTCATCCAGAATATGGGAGCGGAGTAGCCATGCACGGTCGGCGCGTGCGTGTCCATGGAGTGAAGCCACCACAGCCAGTTGCAAAGGGCACGTTGGCGTCACTGGACGCA
>NW_023249934.1:4961-5905 GCF_002007445.2 Ailuropoda melanoleuca | reverse complement strand
AGGCTTCAGCCCCTGTAATGTGCATTTAAGTTTATGCACATTTATGATTTATGATAAAGATGATGCCCTTTATGATTCCCTGGAAGCTGTGATAGACTGCCCCCTTTGCAATCTGGTTTTGTTTGGCAATTTATCTCCCCTTTCCCACCCTCAGTTTTGAAAGGGAGGGAAAACAACCCACTTGCTACCTCTGAGCCTCTGTGTGCTAAGGCAAGGCTAAAGTCATGATGAACTACTAACTGAGAATTCCCTTCAATCTACTTTTCACTGGCCAGGACCAGATTGAGTTTGTGTAAATAACCTTCGTGCAGCAATTGGGTCAGCAAGTTGGTCCCTTTATCCTTTTCCTGAGGCTGCCTGGATACCACGTTCTCCTGCCCCATGTCTGCTGGTGTCATTTGGGCTGCTCTGGACATTTTCAGACTCTTGAAAGCAGACAGTGTCTGCCACTGACTTTCTCTACAGAAAGAAGCTGTCTGGTTGCTTGGAAGTGGGGGCAGAAGACTTTTTTGAAGTTTGCATATCAAGGACATTGGGTTGACTTCAACTGTGTGCTTACTTGAGGTAGCTGGGGCAGAGGGGATGCCAGGTATACTTTGATTTGCTCTCCTCGCTCAGTACCACCCACAGGGGACCACACATTGGGAAGGTTGCTTTGCTCTTCCACACCTATTTTAAATTCCGTATTTCCCAGCAGCATTTTCTTCCAGGAGTCCAGGAAGTATTTTATTGACAACCAGGGACATAGCCATAGGAGAGGGAGGCACACAGAACTGCAAACCCCATCTCTCCATCTCCACGGTTACCTTGGTGCTCTTCACCTCTCTGAGTGCTTATTACAGCCTCTAGGTACTAGGACTCCTCAGGTTTGCGTATCTTTTCTCTATTCCATGTTAAGCTCTTAGAGGAGAGGGATTGCATAGTTATCTCTGCCTCCCCCATGT
>NW_023249934.1:0-438 GCF_002007445.2 Ailuropoda melanoleuca | reverse complement strand
TTTTTTTTTTTTTTTTTTTTTTAAGATTTATTTATTTATTTGAGAAAGAGAAAGAGCAGGGGGAGGGGCAGAGGGAGAAGGAGGGACAGAATCTCAAGCAGACAACCCACAGCGCAGAGCCAGACATGGGGCTCGATCTCACAACTCTGAGATCATGACCTGAGCTGAAAGCTGAAATCAAGAGTTGGGCGTTCAACTGACTGAGCCACCCAGGCACTCCAGTCTCAGCTTATGTCTTGATTCCAGGGTTGTGAGTTCAAGCCCCATGTTGGACTCCATGCTGGGCATGGAGCCTACTTAAAAAAAAAAAAAGTCCTTCCCACAACATTGACATTCCTATGTGTCTCTTTAAACACTTGAACTAAAAGGACATGTAAGAGCAGAGGGATGCTGACCAAGTAAAGGACATGAAATAACACAGAAAACCTTTTTTTTTTA
>NW_023249933.1:684-1573 GCF_002007445.2 Ailuropoda melanoleuca | reverse complement strand
ATCCCGTAACGCCAGGATCACGCCCTGAGCTGAAGGCAGACGCTTAACCGCTGTGCCACCCAGGCGCCCCACAAGCCAACTCTTAACAAGAATAAAGAGACATATAGATAAAAATACGTTAATAGCAGGGTACCTCAACACTCCACTATCAGCAATAGACAGAGCACCAGAGCAGAAAACCAACATNTGGCAAAAACTAAGCAAAGAATCAAAGGCTTTGAATGCCATACTCGACGAGTTGGACCTCATAGATATATATAGAACACTACACCCCAGAACCAAAGAATACTCATTCTATTCTAATGCCCATGGAACATTCTCAAGAATAGACCATGTTCTGGGACACAAAACAGGTCTCAACCAATACCAAAAGACTGAAATTATTCCCTGCATATTTTCAGACCACAACACTCTGAAATTGGAACTCAACCACAAGGAAAAATTTGGAAGAAACTTAAACACTTGGAGACTAAGAACCACCCTACTCAGGAATGACTCGATAAACCAGGAAATCAAAAATCAATTTAAACAATTTATGGAGACCAACGAAAATGAAAGCACAACGGTCCAAAACCTATGGGATACTGCAAAGGCAGTCCTAAGGGGAAAATACATAGCCATGCAAGCCTCACTCAAAAGAATAGAAAAATCTAAAATGCAGTTTTATATTCTCACCTCAAGAAGCTGGAATAGCAACAGAGGGACAGACCTAATCCATGCACGAGGAAGCAGTTGACCAAGGTTAGAGAAGAAATCAATGAATTAGAAACCAGGAGTACAGTAGAGCATATCAACAGAACTAGAAACTGGTTCTTTGAGAGAATCAATAAAATTGACAAACCACTGGCAAGACTTACGCAAAAGAATAGAGAAAGGACCCAAATAAATA
>NW_023249933.1:0-580 GCF_002007445.2 Ailuropoda melanoleuca | reverse complement strand
AAAAACTAAGCAATCTGGAAGAGATGGAGGCCTTCCTGGAAACCTATAAACTACCAAGACTGAAACAGGAAGAAATTGATTTTTTAAACAGGCCAATTAATTATGAAGAGATTGAGTCAGTGATAAACAACCTTCCAAATAACAAAACTACTNGATCAAGAACCTCCCCCAAAAATGAGTCCAGGGCCTGACGGATTCCCCGGGTAATTCTACCAAACATTCAAAGAAGAAATAATACATACTCTCCTGAAGCTGTTTCAAAAAATAAAAACAGAAGGAAAACTACCAAACTCATTCTATGAGGCCAATATTACCTTGATCCCCAAACCCGGCAAAGACCCCCTCAAAAAGGAGAATTACAAACCGATTTCCCTAATGAATATGGACGCCAAAATCCTCAACAAGATCCTGGCTAATAGAATCCAACAGTACATTAAAAGGATTATCTACCATGACCAAGTGGGATTCATACCTGGGATGCAAGCGTGGTTCAACATTCACAAATTGACCAGCGTGATACATCATATCAACAAGAAAAGACTCAGGAACCATATGATCCTCTCAATTGATGCAGAAAAAG
>NW_023249932.1:1560-1825 GCF_002007445.2 Ailuropoda melanoleuca | reverse complement strand
GTCTTTGCCTGGTTTGGGGATCAAGGTAATATTGGCCTCATAGAATGAGTTTGGTAGCTTTCCTTCTCTTCTATTTTTTGAAATAGCTTTAGGAGAATAGGTATTATTTCTTCTTTTAATGTCTGGTAGAATTCCCCAGGAAAACCATCTGGGCCTAGAGTTTTGTTATTTGGAAAGTTGTTTATCACTGACTCAATCTCTTCATAATTAATTGGCCTGTTTAAAAAATCAGTTTCTTCCTCTTTCAGTCTTGGTAGTTTATAGA
>NW_023249932.1:0-1439 GCF_002007445.2 Ailuropoda melanoleuca | reverse complement strand
GTGACCTCTCCTTTTTCATTCATAATTTTATTAATTTGGGTCCTTTCTCTATTCTTTTGGATAAGTCTTGCCAGTGGTCTGTCCATTTTATTTATTCTCTCAAAGAACCAGCTTCTAGTCCTGCTGATCTGCTCTACTGGACTTCTGGTTTCTAATTAATTGATTTCTGCTCTAATTTTGGTCAACTGCTTCCTCGTGAGTGGATTAGGCCTGTCCCTCTGTTGCTGTTCCAGCCTCCTGAGGTGAGAATATAAAAACTGCATTTTAGATTTTTCTATTCTTTTGAGTGAGGCTTGGATGGCTATGTATTTCCCACTGAGGACTGCCTTTGCAGTATCCCGTAGGTTTTGGAGTGTTGTGTTTTCATTCTTGTTGGTCTCCATAAATTGTTTAAATTTATTTTTGATTTCCTGGTTTATCGAGTCATTCTTGAGCAGGGTGGTTCTTAGTCTCCAAGTGTTTAAGTTTTTCCAGGTTTTTCCTTGTGGTTGAGTTCCAATTTCAGAGCGTTGTGGTCTGAGAATATGCAGGGGATAATTTCAATCTTTTGGTATTGGCTGAGACCTGTTTTGTGTCCCAGAGCATGATCTATTCTTGAGAATGTTCCATGGGCATTTGAATAGAATGAGTATTCTTTGGTTCTGGGGTGTAGTGTTCTATATATATCTATGAGGTCCAACTCGTCGAGTATGGCATTCAAAGCCTTTGATTCTTTGCTTAGTTTTTGCCAGGGTGTTCTGTCTATTTCTGATAGTGGGGTGTTGAGGTCCCCTACTATTACTGTGTTCTTATCTATATGTCTCTTTATTTTGGTTAAGAGTTGGCTTGTGTATCTTGCTGCTCCCCTGTTGGGGGCATATATATTAATAATTGTCATATCCACTTGTTGAATACTTAAGAATAATATAGTGCCCTTCTGTGTCTCTATCTATAGCCTCTAGTTTAAAATCCAATCTATCTGAGAATTGCTACCCCAGCTTTCTTTTGAGGTCCATTGGCGTGAAAGATGGTACTCCATCCCCTTACTCTAAGCCTGAATGCATCTTTGGGTTCAAAATGAGTCTCTTGTAGACAGCAAATGGCTGGGTCATGTCTTTTTATACAATCTGCAATCCTGTGGTGTTTTATGGGAGAGTTTAAGCCATTTAGATTGATAGAGATTATTGACAGATATGATTTTAATGATGCCATTTCTCTTTAAAGTCTTTGTATCGGTTGTGACTTGCTGCTCTGTATCACTCTTGGGGCCTTTTTACCTTTATAGAGCCCCCCTTAATATCTCCTNCCTTTATAGAACCCCCCTTAATATCTCCTGTAGGGCTGGTTTCATGGTTACGAAATTGGTTAATGACTGGCTATTCTGGAACATCTTTACTTCTCCATCAATTCTGAATGACAGCCTTGCTGGATAAAGGATCCTTGGCTGCATGTTTTTCTCT
>NW_023249931.1:0-1489 GCF_002007445.2 Ailuropoda melanoleuca | reverse complement strand
CCTCACTCTCATGTTAACAAAACAGATTTGGAAAAAAATATTTATATATCGGTATTTTTTCCCTAAAACTGACTTACATATAGGGGACGCAAGAGTGGTCTAAAAAGGTGAAAGTCAAATTTTCCAGGCAAGTTGACATTGCATGTCGGAGCTGAAGGGTACGAGTATTGACGTTGTGCCCTGAATTGGTGTTTCTCAAACTTTAACATGTACAGGAACCATCTGGGCTCTTATAGAATACAGATTCTGAGTCCGTGGTCTGGGCTGGAGCCTGGGGTTGTGCATTTTGACAGGCTCCCTGGCCATGCTGATCTTAGAAGTCTCTCATTATAGACTTCCACTGTGCGCTGAGTGCCTTGTTCTTGTTAAGGGTTTAGACAGACATCAAGGAAGAACGAATAAGCTTCCCAGACCATCTCCTTCATATCTTTGTGGGGTTGTTGTTGTTTGTTTGTTTGTTTTGAATGGTTAAAGAAGAATTATAAGGCTTTTGGAAGTTAAGAAATTATAGAGGATGACAGAGTTCTGATAATACCATAATTTAACAGAATATTTTGGGATTTCAGAGGGCATGATGTTGGAGAGAATCCTAGGGAAAAAAAGAGAAAGGAAGAGGCCAGCAGTGAGCACGGCTTGTTTGTATCTATTTTTGACCCTGCTCTGGGGTATGTATAAAACATCTCTCGGCCAAAGTGGACAGGAACTTGGAAGAGGGTATTTACTGAAGTATTTTAGAATTAAATTCTACCATTTACAATTAAAAAAATATATCAACATCTTCAAATGAAAGGACCAAGGAAATTTCTGCGGCTATCCTAGGAATATAATCCAGAACGCAAGGTAGTGTTTGTTGGACAGAAATGTCAAAAAGCATCGATTTTAAATAAGGGAGGGCAGTCAGCAGACCAGAGCAGAGAGAAAGACCTCCTTCTGCCACCGGTGAAAGACTGCATGCATTGCCATTTATAGAGAGTGTGCCGTAGTAGGCACAAAGAAATAAACATTTTTCTGCTAAAAGGGGAACAACATTAAAAGGAATATCCAGGAACTTAATGAAAAGCTACAACAGGAACCAGATGAGTGGCAAAGAAAGCTAAAATTCTTGGGATCGCTCACTCTCCTGAATAGTGGTTTCCTCTTAAAAACTCCCTTATAAAAATATTGTAACCCCACTGCCAAGGCCACCAGGAGACAAAGTGGGGGTTTCTTCAGACATCCTAAGCCTAATGCCCATTCTGCACCTCTTTTCCTGACTTATCTACCCATCTTGGCTCAGCCTTCAATCACGATCATTGCAGCCACCCGGTGCCCTCATTTATTCTAAAGTGTAAATGTCCCTACAGGGGACCCAAACGAGCAACCTTCCTATTAAATGCAGTCGCTCTAATATCTCCCACATTTCAAAATCCATTCATCTCTATCAAATATATTTTTATAAGCTGCATTTTCAAAACTGATACAGAAATGAATATGGTCTAATGCTAATATC
>NW_023249930.1:1824-1962 GCF_002007445.2 Ailuropoda melanoleuca | reverse complement strand
TGATGGCTAATGATTTTGAACAATTTTTCATGTGTCTGTTAGCCATCTGTATGTCTTCATTGGAAAAGTGTTTGTTCATATCTTCTGCCCATTTATTGATTTGATTATTTGTTTCAAGTGTATTGAGTTTGAGAAGTT
>NW_023249930.1:1173-1615 GCF_002007445.2 Ailuropoda melanoleuca | reverse complement strand
TGTTCATATCTTCTGCCCATTTATTGATTTGATTATTTGTTTCAAGTGTATTGAGTTTGAGAAGTTTTTTGTAGATCTTGGATACAAGTCTTTTATCTGTAGTGTCATTTGCAAATATCTTCTCCTACTCCGTGGGCTGCCTCTTAGTTTTTTTGACTGTTTCCTTGGCTGTGCAGGAGCTTTTTATCTTGATGTAGTCCACATGTTCATTTCTTCTTTTGCTTCTCTTGCCTTTGGAGATGTGTCATGAAAGAAGTTGTTGTGGCCAATGTCAAAGAGGTTGCAGCCTATGTTCTCCTCTAGGATTTTGATGGATTCCTGACTCACATCGAGGTCTTTCAACCACTTGGAGTTTATCGTTGTGTATGGTGTGAGAGAGTGGTCAAGTTTCATTCTTTTGCATGTAGCTGTCCAATTTTCCCAGCACCATTTATTGAAGAGA
>NW_023249930.1:722-1003 GCF_002007445.2 Ailuropoda melanoleuca | reverse complement strand
CAATGTGATGCCCCCAGCTTTGTTTGTCCTTTTCAACAATTCCTTGGAGATTCGGGGTCTTTTCTGGTTCCACACAAATTTAAGGGCTGTTTGTTGCAGCTCTTTGAAAAATGTCATTGGTATTTTGATCAGGATGGTATTGAAAGTGTAGATTGCTCTGGGTAGCAAAGACATTTTAACTGTTTATTCTTCCGACCCATGAGCATGGAATATTTTTCCATCTTTTTGTGTATTCTTCAATGTCTTTCAAGAGTGATTTGTAGTTTCTAGAATATAGATCC
>NW_023249930.1:386-525 GCF_002007445.2 Ailuropoda melanoleuca | reverse complement strand
GTGGAGTCTTTTGGGTTTTCTATATAGAGTATCATGTCATCTGCGAAGAGAGACATTTTGACTTCTTCTTTACCAATTTGGATACGTTTTATTCCTTTTTGTTGTCTGATTGCTGTTGCAAGGACTTCTAGTACTATGT
>NW_023249930.1:0-246 GCF_002007445.2 Ailuropoda melanoleuca | reverse complement strand
TTTTATGAAATGGAGGAATGTACCCCCTATCCCTACACTCTGAAGGGTTTTAATCAGGAAAGGATGCTGTATTTTGTCAAATGCTTTTTCTGCATCAATTGAGAGGATCATATGGCTCCTGAGTCTTTTCTTGTTGATATGATGTATCACGCTGATCAATTTGTGAATGTTGAATCATGCTTGCATCCCCGGTATGAATCCCACTTGGTCATGATGGATAATCCTTTTAATGTACTGTTGGATTCT
>NW_023249929.1:0-5304 GCF_002007445.2 Ailuropoda melanoleuca | reverse complement strand
AACTAATGAAGCATCGAACTTTGCATCGGAATCCAGGGATATACTGTATGGTGACTAACATAATATAATAAAAAATAAAAAATAAATAAATAAATAAAAATAGGATTAAAAAAAAAGATTTATTTGGCAGAGAGTGCAAGAGAGCACAAGGGGGGGGGGAGAGGGAGAAGCAGGCTCCCCGCTGAGCAGGGAGCCCGATGCGGGACTCGATCCCAGGACCCTGGGATCATGACCTGAGCCGCAGGCAGACGCGTCACCCTGAGTCACGCAGGCGCCCGTGTGTACATTTCACCAGTGAAATAACTTAGGCTTACGGGTTTCTCTTCAGAAGGTTTTCAACTGTAAGTTCAGTATATTCACCAGTGACTTCATTATTCAGGTTATCTACTTCACTGTGGGTTAGCTGGGAAGTTTGCAGCTTTCTCATCTAAATTTCTGAAGCTACGTATGGAGAGAGAGCCAGAAGGAGGGATAACAGCGAGCTCAAGACCAGGTCAGTGTACGTCCAATTCTGGTCTTCCTTCCCAGCCCACTTGCTACCGTACGCTTCTCAGTCCTCACACAGCGTCTCCCTGCACCCGGTCTTGGACCTACCGCTGCACCAACTGGGAGAGACAGGCTGGGGTGTGCTCACTGCATCGAACCTGAACTGAAGCGAGGTCACTGCTATGTATGATTTTTTAATTTAATTTGAGAGAGAGAGAGCATGTGTACGCAGTGAGGAGGGGCAGAGGCAGAGAGAGTCGTAAGCAGACTCCGAGCTTAGCACGGAGCCGCATGCAGAGCTCAGTTTCACGACCCTGAGGTCATAACCTGAGCCAAAACCAAGAGTCGGACACTTAACGACTGCACCACCCAGTGACCCCACTACGTAGGATTTTTAAAAACAAAACTGAACTCATATTGTACATGCTTTGTTGTGCTCTTTTTAAAAATACCACCAACCTATGGTTTTCCTCTAGGATTACTACAAGTTTGAGGCATACAGCTTGGTGATTTGGTTTATGTATTTTGTGAAATGATTAACACAGCAGGGTTAGTTGATATCTATCACCTCATACTGACACACTAAAAAGATAAAAAAAAAACTTCAGCTTGTGATAAAAACTCTTAGATCTACAGCTGATCTTTGAACAAGCAGGGATCAGAGCACTGACACTCCATGCAGTCAAAAATCCACATATCACCTCTGACTCCCCGAATACTTGATTACTAACAGTCTACTGTGACCTGAAGCCTTAATAAGAACATAAACAGTCAATCCACATGTGTTTTATGCTATCTGGATTGCGTACTGTGTTCTTACAATAACGAAAGCTAAAGAAAAGAAAATGTTGAAATCATAAAGAAAATACACTTACAGTACTGTCCTATATTTATCAAAAAAATCCCATGTCTAAGAGGGCTCACACGGTTCAAACCCACGTTACTCAAGGGTCGAGAGTACTCTGGTGACGACTGTCCTGTACATCACATGGCAGTGTTAGCTGTAGTCACCTGCTGCACGTGATGCCCCAGTGCTCACCTGTCTTGTACCTGGAAGTCTGACCTTTTGACCGTAGCCCTCCCGTTCTCTCTCCCCACACCTACCCTCCCCCTGCTAACCAANCACCCACCCTCCCCCTGCTAACCACAAATTTGATCTCTTTTTCTAGGAGCTTGGTGGGTGAGTTTTATGTTGCTGTTTTTAGATTCCACATGTTAAGTGAGATCATACAATATGTCTCTCTCAGTCTGACTTCACTTAGCATAATGCCTTCAAGGTCCATCCATGCCGTCACAGGTGGCAGGACGTTACGGCCTCACGGCTGTCCTGCACTAAACAGAAGTCAGCGCCAGGAGAAGCACCAGGTGGTGTCACTTAGGACGACAGCCACAGCCCTCCCCGAGATGTTCTGCTCACAACAGCCCTGTGGAACCAGTCCACACCCCGCCCCCCCCTTGGAATCTGCACTTCCTTGGTGTAATCCATGGCCATCCCGCACGTCCTCGTGCCCCTTACCAGCAGGCAGGTCCCCATCCACTCGGACACCAACACATCCACCTTCTCGGGCAGCACCACGTCCTCCACCTTCTGCTGGAACACAGTGATGATGTCGGCAAAGCCATTCTGCATGACCAGCTGCCCTGTGTGCTGGGCCATCTCACTGGCCTCCACCGCATACACCTGCACGTCACAGAAGGACCATCAGTGCGTGTCCCACCCACAAGCAGCGTGTCATCCGCTCTCCCTGGGCCTGTGGCTCCAGCCAAGTCAGAACTAGCCTCAGAGAAAAGAGCGACAGAAGGAAGGGAGAATGCTGGACAGCAGGGCCGGCAGCTGGGCCACGCTGTGTGACCTCCAACAGACGGAGCCTTGACAGGGGAGCTACTTCCAATCTTCACCCCACCTTCTGCCTAAAACAGCCAGTGGGCTGCCGGGGGAAAGAAGCCTCTGCAGGCACAACTGGGCACCCATCGCAGAGGCCCTCCTTGGTCAGACCCAGTGGCCTGGCTTCCATACGCACAGCCACGTACCCCGTACTAGCCTGAGAATAATCAGACTTTAAGGGTCCCAGTGGCTAAGACAATTTCTAGCCCAGGCTGTCAGAGGAAGGTCCTGAGTGCTATGTCTTGGCTCTGACAGTGTCTGAACTCCAGTGACCACTGTCCCGCAGTTTCCCTTGTGAACTGGGAGTTTCATCCACCTGTGTCAGGGGCCATCGTGAGGCTTCAACTCTGGAGGCCCCACACATGCTTTAAAGGTAAGAGGATGAAGGACCCCAACATGTGTCATGGACAGTGGTCTGTCCTGTCCCTGGTGGTCCCTGCTTGGTGCAGGGATAACACTTGGACAGTCATCCACACAAGTGGCCCAGCCCCAACACATGGACACACGTGTTTCTCTATTTAACCGAAATAAACATTTTACAAAATATCCCACCACACGCAACTCACTCAGATATTTTCTATTCTGTTTTATTCTACTCTGTGCTGTTTGTGACTCATTAAGCCGAGGTCACGACCCCTCACAGGCTCAGCCTGCAAGAACACATTGCCCGTTTCACCAAAATGATGCCTTTGCATTCGGACGACACTTCACCAAGACTCAGCTCGCAAGCTGCTAAGGGACAGCTGTTTCTTACTCACGGCTTTGGGCTGTGCATAATGTGCACAGAAGAGGCTGATAATCCCAGTGCCACAGCCCACGTCCAGAATCACTTTATCTTTCAGGGATTCTTTATTCTGCAGGATAACATTGTGGTATTTAGTTGTTCGTGGCTGGTCTGCCAACATTTCCAAGTGAAGTTTCTAGAAGAAATACACATTAGGAATCATTGCTTGTAATTTGAGCTGTGCTGACCTCTGGTTTAAGAAGGAAGATGAGAAACTGAGCTAACCCCTTTGACCCCACCACACCACACCTAAAAATATGAGCAACAAAGAGAAAAAACACAAAAATCGAAAGACCTAAATATGCCAATAGATAAAAATACAACAGTGAAAGAATGAAATGGCAGTTTCTGGAATCCTTCCAGTTCACTGTGATGCCGCCTACAGCTTCGCCCTGCACCTCCCCAAGAGCCAGGTGAGCAGAGACGCAGGGTGGACTATTCAGGAGGTGGTGCAGACGTTGCCCTCCTGACCACTCTTCCCACCTGAGACAGGAGGAGCCACCAAATTCCCCCTCAGGTACAACTTGGCCAAGTATCCACCAAGAGAGAATGCGGACAAGCCACCAGGAGAGATGCCAGAGGAGGTACACAGGCCTCCATCACACTCCAGCTCTGGAGGGAGGTGACAACCCCGCTGACCCTTGGGGGTGAGCTCAAGGCCCCCAGCCATGTCCAGAAGGAGGAAAATGTATGAAACCCAAGATAACCTAACACCCCAGGGGAATCAATCACGCCGATCCCCAGAGAAACAGAGAAAGGCTCCCCGAGACGGTTCATGAAGCCACGGGTGGAAGTCTGAGCCCAGGGAGGCTGCACCCACAGCTCCGTCCCCCACACCCCACTCCTCAGGTCTCGAGTGGCAGAAAATNTAGAAGAAATACACATTAGGAATCATTGCTTGTAATTTGAGCTGTGCTGACCTCTGGTTTAAGAAGGAAGATCAGAGACTGAGCTAACCCCTTTGACCCCACCACACCACACCTAAAAATATGAGCAACAAAGAGAAAAAACACAAAAATCGAAAGACCTAAATATGCCAATAGATAAAAATACAACAGTGAAAGAATGAAATGGCAGTTTCTGGAATCCTTCCAGTTCAGAGTGATGCCGCCTACAGCTTCGCCCCGCACCTCCCCAAGAGCCAGGTGAGCAGAGACGCAGGGTGGACTATTCAGGAGGTGGTGCAGACGTTGCCCTCCTGACCACTCTTCCCACCTGAGACAGGAGGAGCCACCAAATTCCCCCTCAGGTACAACTTGGCCAAGTATCCACCAAGAGAGAATGCGGACAAGCCACCAGGAGAGATGCCAGAGGAGGTACACAGGCCTCCATCACACTCCAGCTCTGGAGGGAGGTGACAACCCCGCTGACCCTTGGGGGTGAGCTCAAGGCCCCCAGCCATGTCCAGAAGGAGGAAAATGTATGAAACCCAAGATAACCTAACACCCCAGGGGAATCAATCACGCCGATCCCCAGAGAAACAGAGAAAGGCTCCCCGAGACGGTTCATGAAGCCACGGGTGGAAGTCTGAGCCCAGGGAGGCTGCACCCACAGCTCCGTCCCCCACACCCCACTCCTCAGGTCTCGAGTGGCAGAAAATCCAGGTACACACAGCACGGCTGTGAGGCAGACACTGAAGCTACCCAGACCACGGGAAGTCTGCACCCAGACAGGAAGTCTGCACAGGGCCTTCAGGAGCCCCTTGAGCCTCGTCACAAAGACACTGAGCGCTGAGAAACAAAGGGACAATCAGGACTCAGCCATCCCGCCTGGAGTAACCCACCTTAACAGAAAGTCAGAACTAGGGCACTAAGGTACCATGCTGATGCCAGCGGAAGAAAGTCTCGGGCGAATACACTTCAGATCAAAGACTATTCCTGTGACAAAGAGGGTGAGATCATAATGACACCAGAATCACTTCAGCTAAACGACATCATTCTAAATATTTTTGAACCTAGTAACAAGGCTTCAAAATACACAAAGCAAAAACCAACAGAAATGCAACAAGAAATAGACAAACACACAATTACGTTCGGAGACTCCAACACCCTTCTCTCAGTAACTGATAGAGAAGTAGGAAAAAAATCAGTAAGGACACAGACTTGAACAATCCTATCAACCAACTTAATCTGGTACTTACAGAACACTG
>NW_023249928.1:0-1368 GCF_002007445.2 Ailuropoda melanoleuca | reverse complement strand
GCTTCTATTTTCGTTTTTTCCTCTACTAACCCATCCTCCAATTCACTAATACGTTCCTCTGCTTCGGTGACACTGGCGGTCAGAGCCTCTAGTTTTGCCTGCATTTGGCTCATAGAATTTTTAATTTTNTCGCTCTCATTTCTGCCCTTAGGGATTCTATATTCTCAGCAACGCTTTCTCTGATGCTTTTTTCAAGTTTACTCATCATCTTGACCATTGTTGCTCTGAATTCCATTTCTGATAATTGGGATACATCCATATGTATTAATTCTGTGGCCGAGGCCAATTCTGTGGCAGAGGCCACAGACTCATTATCTTTTCTTTGCTGGGGGGGACTTCTCCTTCTCGTCATTCTGATGAAGAGAGATTGCAGGGTTGTCCAGAGCCCAAGTGTTGACTGGGACCCAGGCCGTGCGCCCTTGTTTTATAGAGATCTTAGGGATGTGGGCTTCTTCCTTAAAGAGTTTATTTATTTATTTGAGAGAGAGAGAGACAGTCAGCAAGAAAGGGAACCCAAGCAGGGGAGTAGGAGAGGAAGAAGCAGGCTCCCAGCGGAGAAGCCCGATGAGGGACTCCTTTCCGGAACGGCGGGATCATGTNCACCCTAATCCGAAGACAGGTGCTCAATGACTGCGCCACCCAGGCGCCCTGGGTTGTGGGCTTCTTGATTTTTCAGCCTGCCTTCTGGGGGAGGGACCTGCCGCGTGGATACTCAGGCAACCCTGTTTGGGTAGAGTCTCCTGTCCCTTGCGAGGGGGGATGGGGATGGGCACCCTGTGAGCCGGTATTTCCGGGCTTTTGTTCTCTGGCGGCTTTCCCTGGCGGTTTGCTATGCCTCTTCTGAGAGAGCAGCAGCGGCTGAAATTCAGCCTCTGTCTCAGAACAGAGGGATCGCGGACCGTTCTCCACTGATGTTCTGGCCACTTTAACTCTGTTTCTGTTGGTGCTGCTCAACCCTGCAGCGTCCTGGGATGTGCGCCCCACACCCGGCATCCCAGCCCTCACTTCCAGGGCCGGCACTTCTCTGTCCTTTGTGTTTCTAACGCCGCCAGCCGCCAGACACCAGCCACCCCGAGTGCGCTCCCAGAGCTCCCAGTCTCAGTCTGGATCCAGTGAGCACACCGGGATTCTGGAGTTCCATGAGATGCCTGGTGGTGCATGCTCCCAGCTCACGGTATCAGTCTGCTGTCTGGCGGGTGCCGGTCTGCGAGTCCCCCCCCACACTCCCCCTTGCAGGTGGCTACCGCTTCCCAGTGCCCAATCGTGGTGGCTCCCTCCCCCTTCCTTTTATCTTTTGATATCTGTGCGCGGTTTCACGGTTCCCCGCTTCGTACCTCAATACTCAGCGCTGGAGATGTTCATTTGTAG
>NW_023249927.1:890-1138 GCF_002007445.2 Ailuropoda melanoleuca | reverse complement strand
CGCGGAAGCCTGACGAGCGTGCCCACTTGCGGTCTATGAGACACCACACAGTTGAGGGAAATATCAACGAATGATCTCTCATGAGTAAGGGAGCATGAGTGAAAAAGTCCAGGATTTTCGAGGACTCAGCGCCCTTCCTCTTGGCAACCAAGCAGAGCGTCCAGGAAAACACCTCCAGCGATCATCAGCCTTTTCCCTGGCGACCCTGATTCCACACTGCTTGTATGGGCCTGGGAAGTATCCTATCA
>NW_023249927.1:376-544 GCF_002007445.2 Ailuropoda melanoleuca | reverse complement strand
GCCTGGGAAGTATCTTATCACACCTGCTGTGGCAATGGAACAAAAAGGCCAAAGGCAAGTCCGTCAGAAACAACACCGTGCAGAGCCAGTTGTAGCACTATTATCAGCCTTCGTGACTAGGAATCCATGACGGAAAGTGGTCACGGAAGCCTGACGAGCGTGCCCACT
>NW_023249927.1:0-154 GCF_002007445.2 Ailuropoda melanoleuca | reverse complement strand
CTGGGAAGTATCCTATCAAACCTGTTGTGGCAAAGGAACGAAAAGGCCAAAGGCAAGTCCGTCAGAAACAAAACCGTGCAATTCCACTCTTAGCACTATCATCAGCCTTCGTGACTAGGGATCCATGACGGAAAGTGGTCGCGGAACCCTGACG
>NW_023249926.1:0-1475 GCF_002007445.2 Ailuropoda melanoleuca | reverse complement strand
TTTTGGCAGGCAAAAAGTCTGAGGTGGTTCATATTATTACATTCTCATTAGTCAAGGGGACGTTGTGCATAGGTTGCTATCTTATCGATGTAATCCACCCCTAAGATTTCTAGGAGCTGTTTGCTTATTTATGTTTATAAGTCCTATCATATGTTTCCTTTATGGAGCTCAGCAGGGAATGAGATTTTGAGGAGTAGCCATTTGAAACCGGATACAAATAACCCTTGTTTAGGAAATGCTTGACAAATATGAAGTTATGAGAGGAAATCAGGTGTTCACTATTTTCCCAAATGAAATATCTTAAGACCTGGAATGTCTCTGTTGGATCAAACTTGCAATGAAATCATCTAGAAAAATCAATTTCATACCAACATGGCCAGTGTTTTTGACCAGCTATAATATTTATTTAGTAGGAAAGAAAATAAATTCAAAGTAAAACAGTTTAGCCATAATTTTGGGGACACAAATCTCAAGGGCAAGGTCATCTGCTATACATAGTTGAAGATCATTTAAAGGGTTTTCCCAGATGGAAAGTGATACGAAGCATAGTCTTGGAAATAGAAATAATTAAAAAGAGAGTTTAAGGAGAAAAGATAAAAAAAGAAAATCTGGCTACTTCTTGCTTACTAGAGGTTTATAGCAAATAGCAAAGCCACAGCTATAAATATGCTGCACGTTGCAGAGTATGAGTTTTGGAGTTTACACTGATGTGCTTACCATTTAAGGGTTGTATGACACAGAGCATGGCACTTCACTTCTCTAAATCTTAAATATTCTTATTTATAAAGTGGCAATAAAAATGATATTTAAGCCCAGTGTAGGGATAGAGGGGACATACCTCAATATCATAAAAGCCATCTATGAAAAACCCACAGCAAATATCATTCTCAATGGGGAAAAACTGAGAGCTTTTCCCTAAGGTCAGGAACATGGCAGGGATGTCCACTATCACCACTGCTATTCAACACAGTATTAGAGGGGCACCTGGGTGGCACAGTCGTTAAGCGTCTGCCTTCAGCTCAGGGCATGATCCTGGCATTCTGGGATCGAGCCCCACATCAGGCTCCTCCGCTAGAAGCCTGCTTCTTCCTCTCCCACTCCCCCTTGCTTGTGTTCCCTCTCTCACTGGCTGTCTCTCTGTCAAATAAATAAATAAAATCTTTAAAAAAAATNAAATAAAATCTTCGTTCAACATAGTATTAGAAATCCTAGCCTCAGCAATCAGACAACAAAAAGAAATAAAAGGCATCTGAATCGGCAAAGAAGAAGTCAAACTCTCACTCTTTGCAGATGATATGATACTTTATGTGGAAAACCCAAAAGACTCCACCCCAAAACTGCCAGAACTCATACAGGAATTCAGTAAAGTGGCAGGATATAAAATCGATGCACGGAAATCAGTTGTGTTTCTATACACCAGCAACAAGGCAGAAGACAGAGAAATTAAGGAGTTGATCCCATTTACAATTGCACCA
>NW_023249925.1:3016-4133 GCF_002007445.2 Ailuropoda melanoleuca | reverse complement strand
CTCAAAAAGCTGAAACTAGAGCTACCCTATGACCCAGCAATTGTACTACTGTGTATTTACCCCAAAGATACGGACGTAGTGAAGAGAAGGGCCATATGCACCTCAATGTTCATAGTGGCATTGTCCACAATAGNATATGCACCTCAATGTTCATAGTGGCATTGTCCACAATAGCTAAATTGTGGAAGGAGCCGAGATGCCCTTCAACAGACAAATGGATAAAGAAATGTGGCCCATATATACAATGGAATTTTACTCAGCCATCAGAAAGGAGGATTACCCAACATTTGCAGCAACATGGGTGGGACTGGAGATTATGCTAGGTGAAATAAGCCAAGCAGAGAAAGACAATTATCATATGATTTCACTCATTTATGGAAGGTAAGAAATAGCAGGGAGATGGGTAGGAGAAGGAAGGGAAGAATTAAGGGGGTATAAACAGAAGGGGGAATGAACCACGAGAGACTATGGACTCTGGGAAACAAACTGAGGGCTTCAGAGGGGAGAGGGGTTGGGAATTGGATAGGCCGGGGACGGGTATTAAGGAGGGCACATATTGCATGGGGCACTGGGTGTTATGCCCAAACAATGAATCATGGAGGGGCGCCTGGGTGGCTCAGTCATTAAGCGTCTACCTTAGGCTCAGGGTGTGATCCCGGGGTCCTGGGATTGAGCCCCATATCAGACTCCTCCTCCGCTGGGAGCCTGCTTCTTCCTCTCCCACTCCCCCTGCCTGTGTTCCCTCTCTCAGTGGCTGTCTCTTTCTCTCTGTCAAATAAATAAATAAAATCTTTAAAAAAAACAAAAACAAAACACACAGAAAAAAACAATCATGGAACACTACATCAAAAACTAAGGATGTACTGTATTGTGACATAACATAATAAAAATTTTTTAAAATGTGAAGGTGAAAGGATATTTATTTTAGAACAACTTGTCTGTTCTTCGCTAATTGTTCATCTGTGCTTTAAAAATGTGTAAAGGACAATTCAAGGTCAAATACATTCTTAGCCAAGTACCGTTCTTGCACCCTACCAGGTGATTATACTGAATCCTATGAATTGTCCTATTACTCAGATGTTATCCTTTTCCTGATGAGGAAAAAAAAAAAAAAAAA
>NW_023249925.1:0-2895 GCF_002007445.2 Ailuropoda melanoleuca | reverse complement strand
AAAAAAAAAAAAAAAACCTGAGAAATATTACAAAGCTTCCCAAGGCCACATATCTGGTGAAGAGAGGAGGCAGCATTAGAAACCATTTCAGGGGCACCATCCAACTANCGGGGGACACCCTCCAATTCTTGACCTCAGTTTAGGTCTTGATCTCAGGGTCATGAATTGGAGCCTTGTGTTGGGGTCCACTTAAAAAAAAAGGCAACCAATCTAGCAGATACCCCATTGGGTTTTCATATGCTTATTATCATTTGGATGTCTTCTTTTGGGATGGGATTTTAAAATATTTCTGCTCATTAATATACTAGGTTGTTTCTCATTTTCTTTGTGATTTCTAAGAGTTCTTGATATATTTTCGATGAGTGTTTTGTCAGATATATGTATTGAAAATAATCATTCCTGGTCTATAGATGGCCTTTTCATTTTTGAAGAATGTCTTACGGTATACAGAAGCCTTTATTTTTCATGAACAACAAATTAATTGAATTTTTATGGTGAGTGCTATTGTGTCCTGTTTTAGAAATATTTGTTTATGCCAATATTATGAAAATACTTCCTATTTTTCTGTTATAAGCTTTGTAATTCTTGCTTTCATATCTCCAATTAATTTCAATATGTAGTGGGAAGTGTTTGTTAATATTTACTTTTTAAAAAACAAATCATTTTTTGCTCTATTACCTTTAACAGAAAAGTCTTCCACTTCCCCAGTAAAGAATATTAACATATATACACACACGTATATAAAATCAAATAACTGTGCATATGTGGGTATATTTTTGAATCTCTGTTCTTTCCCTTTGATATATTTATGTCGGTTAAGTGTCTGACATTGATTCCAGCTCAGGTCATAATCTCATTGGCGGTGAGATCCAGCCCCAGGTAGGTCTCTGTGCTCAGCGGGGAGTCTGCTTGAGATTCTGTCCCTCTCCTTCTCCCTCTACTGCTCCCCCACTCACTTTCTCTCCCTCTCTCTCAAATCAATCAATCATAAAAACAAAACAGAATTTCCAAACTATTTTCTAGAGTAGTTATAGAATTTAACATGCCCATCAGCAGTGTACAAGAATTCTAGCTCCTACACATCCTTGCCAATGCTTGGAATGGAGATTCTTTTCTTTTTCGCCATTTTAATTGGCAGATAGTGGTTTCAATTTGCAGTTTCCTAAAGTAATGATGTAGATCTTGTCATGTCCTTATATGTCTTCCATATATATGCTTTGCTGAGCTGTCTTCACAAATCTTTTACCCGTGTTATCGTTTTATTTTTTAAAGGTTTTATTTATTTATTTGAAATAGAGAGACAGAGAGCAAGAGCAGTGCTGTGGAGGTGGGGTGGGCAGGGCAGAGGGGGAGGGAGAAGCACATTCCCACTCAGTGGGGAGACTGACAGAGGGGGTAGGGGCTAGATCCCAGGACCCTGAGATCATGACCCGAGCCAAAGGCAGCTGCTTCACCAACTGACCCACCCAGGCACTTTTCTTTTACCCATTTTTAAATTGGATTGTTTGTCTTCTTCTTAACTTTTGAGAGTTCTTTCAATGGTTCTATTAGGAGATCTTCAGCAGATATGTAATTTATAAACATATTCTCCTGTATTTTTTCCCTTGACTTTGCATTCTCTCACCAATGTCTTCTGAAGAGCAGAAGTTTTCAATTTTGATGAAGTCCATATTTGTTCTTTCATTAATCACAATTATGGTGTCATATCTAAGAAACCATTGTCCAGGGGCGCTTGGGTGGCATAGTCGGTTAAGAGTCTGTCTTCAGCTCAGGTAGTGATGCCAGGGTCCTGGGATCTAGCCCCACATCGGGCTCTTTGCCCAGCGGAGAGCCTGCTTCTCCCTCTCCCGCTGCCCTGCTTGTGCTCTCTCACTCTGTCAAATAAATAAATAAAATCGTAAAAAAAAAAAAAAAAACAAAGAAATCATTGTCCAACTTTAGGTTCTAAACACTTTTTTAAAGATTTACTTATTGGGGTGCCTGGGTGGCTCGGTTGGTTACTCATCTACCTTTGGATGGGGTCATGATCCTAGGGTCCTGGGATTGAGCCCCCCGTCGGGCTTCCTGCTCAGCAGAAAGTCTGCTTCTCCCTCTCCCTCTGCCTGCCCCTCTGCTTGTGCTCTGTCTCTCTCAAATAAATAAAATCTTTTTAAAATTACAGATTTATTTATTTAATTTGCGAGAAAGTGACAGAGAGAGAGCAAGTAGGGGGAGGGAAAGAGGGTGAGAAATTGAAGCAGACTCCCCACTGAGTGCACAGCCAACTCTGGGTCTGATCCCACCACCCATGAGCTCAGGACCTGAGTCAAAATCATGAGTCAGATGAGCCACCAACTGTGTCACCCAGGTGCTCCTAAAGACTTTTCTACTATGTTTTCTTTGAAAAGTCCTAACAATTTAAGGTTTCTATTTAGGCCCATACTCTATTTTAGGCTAATTTCTGCATGGTGTGAGTTATGGATCCAATTTTATGTATTTATTTTCACATGCATATACATAGGTCATATCCATATTCATGTGCTGAAAAGATTACACTTGACCACATACTGAAAGATTATACATTTTTAAAAGATTTATTTATTTATTTATTTTGGGGAGGGAGGGGCAGAGGGNGGGAGGGGCAGAGGGAGGGAGAGAGAGAATCCCAAGCTGACACCCTGCTGAACATGGAGCCTGATGCAGGGCTAGATCCCAGGACCCAGAGATCATGACCTGAGCCAAAATCAAGAGTCAGACACTTCACCAACTGAGCCACCAGGACCTCCAGAAGATTATACTTCTTACAATGCTTTGCTTCTCACATTTATCAAAAACCTCTTCTCCGTATAGGTATTAGTTTCTTTTTGGATTCTGTAATCCATTTTATTGATCTGCTTACCTGTCATATGCCAATAC
>NW_023249924.1:0-553 GCF_002007445.2 Ailuropoda melanoleuca | reverse complement strand
GAATTCTAAAATAACATTTCAATGTATCTGCAAGTATATCATAATTTTATGGTATTGCTCATGGGATTAAAAATGAAAATCTATCAAGAAATACGCCTAGCATTTCCTCATATAGACATGGTNTTTCCTCATATAGACATGGAAAATTAGATGTGATGATAAATTATAGATATGATCGAATGTGGAGCTGAATGATTAAACTTGGAACCAAAGAGTAAGCAGTTAATAAATACTGCCTGACTGATTTATAGGCACGGTTGTAATCTTAAATGCAGCCAAAAGTTAAGGAAAAAAAGCACACAGTAAAAGTAAAAGAAATAAATGCTAATAACATGTTGTTATAAATCTACTAACCCCAAGACAGCACCCTTTATTTCTTAGAACAGGTAAACCAAAATATAGGTTTGCTTATCTCTGAGATCAATAAACTCATTTTTCTAGTATGCCAGGTTAGGAAATATTGGTGAAAAAGACCGTATCTGAAATTTGTCTATTCTCTAGTTTTGGGATAATAAATCCTAAGTACTGAAGAGTCTAACTTAGACTGTGATCT
>NW_023249923.1:0-2702 GCF_002007445.2 Ailuropoda melanoleuca | reverse complement strand
GGTGCTTAATATTTATTTAGATTTTTAAAAATTCTTTCATATTGTCCTGAGGCATCACTAAGCAATTAAAGCATTGCTATCTGAGTTGAGCTGCCTTGTTCAGTTTATGNTTCAGTTTATAGAATATTGCACAGTTTATGGAATATTGCACAGTTTATGGAATCTGAATAGTTCAGCACAGTAGGATTCTGATTTGCAAAGAAACAATCTGAAAGCTCATCTTCCTAAGCAGGGAGACACAGGTTTATTTATTTCAGTGTATTAGTTGAGACAGGATGGTTTTTTATGTCAAGTGGCTGCCTGTTGGAAGATTAGAAAATCCCGAGGAAGAGGGCTCTCAACAACAGGCCGTCCTCTTGCACTGATCACCAGTAGTGGAGGCAGTAAATGAGAAAATCCATGAGCCTCATCTTGATTTATTAAGATTCCGTTTGAAATCCAAATCAGAATTGGAAACTCTCACCACAGCCTCAGCCCACTATTCCTGAATTAAAATAACTTTTTAGTGGTTTTATTTTGAATACTGTCATCTCGATCAAGAACCAAACCTTAGTGAACATTTGCAAAACAGTGAAACTTACTGCAAAATGTTACTAAAACACATAAAGTTTCTTATCCTTGTCACTTAACTAAATGAAGTATCTGTTGCTGCAAAAGAATAGCATGCAATTAAGCTTTCTTTTGGCTTGTCTTTAAAACTCTGTTTTTTAAATTTAATTCTCAGATGTCTTAATAGAAGACAGTAAAATCATAAAACAAAGGTGTGCACTGAGTACAGTTTTTTAATACCAAGTACAGATCAGTTAATCAACCCTAGCACTGGTATCGTCTTACACTTTATTGACTAGTTGATATTTAGATAAACCAGGTGATTTCTCTTTAGTGTTAATATAATTTAAACCTAGGAATTGACTCTGAAAAAGAATTNAATTTAAACCTAGAAATTGACTCTGAAAAAGAATGTGTTCTTTCTGTGTGTTTAGAAATAGTTTGGAGCAAGTTTTAAATTTTTAAGCAAATGTTTAATGAGTATCTTTTTCACGTAGAAGAGGGGCCCAAAACTCTTTCCATAAAGGGCAAGATATGAACATTGTAGACTTTATGGCTAAATAATGAGTACTGCCTCAATGTTCAACTCTGCCATTGTGGCCTGAGAGAGGCCATGGACAGTACCTACTAAGTACATGGTGGCTGTGTTCCAAAAAAACGTTATTTACAAAAACAGGTGACTGGCCGGATTTTGTCTGGGGACCATGTTTTGCCATCCCCTAACCTATAGCATTGTGCTTAGAGGTATTGAGGAGATACAGTTATAAAAGAGAGGCTATAGAGAATCATTATGTTGTGCTTGCCCAAATTTTGTTTAGAGGGCTATGATTAAGAAACCATTAGAAAAAGGATGCAGACAGGCAATAGGTATATCAGGGCACCCACACCTTTGACTACACACCTGGTGTCATTTGCATGAATACACACATGGCAATGGTTTTGAAAACAGTCTACTAGATCAGCAAGAGTTTCAATCTTCCAAATATCTCCTTCAAAATATTTTCATGGTTATTCAGAAGTAGGTTCCTATTTTGTTGAATCAGTTCTGACTCTCACGTGCCACCTCCGCTGGAGAAGTTGAAGTACATGTTTGCTTTTGTGGGGGAACTCCACAGTTTCTGCTCTGCAGAGAGCCCCATGCTAGTACGTCCATGAGCCGCTGGTGTTGGGGCTAACAATGGAGGCAAGAATTGATGTCATTAGTCCTGTGCAAAACATCTACTGTAAGCTTATTGGTCTTGCTTTTACTCCTTCTGGTCTTAGTGTAGCTTGCACAGAGGTGAGCAGGAAAAAGTATTCTGGTGACCTGAAAGGGAGACTTTTCTGCTATTCTGTGTGTGTTTAATCAGGGACACAGATTATCTGTGCTTAGAGGGTTACCACTCTTACCTGTACAGCTTTTCCACTTAGACACACATGCTTACGTGCAAGTGTGTACACCACATGGACTCTCCCTGCAGGGAGCATCCATGGTGCCCAAGTGGTCAGGGTGTTCTCAGAACCAGGCCTTATGTTGAGTTTGGTTCATCAGTCCAGACACNGCAGGGAGCATCCATGGTGCCCAAGTGGTCAGGGTGTTCTCAGAACCAGGCCTTATGTTGAGTTTGGTTCATAAGTCCAGACACCATTGCTATCTTCTCTTGCAGTCTGGTCTTGTTTTGGGGCCACTCAATCCACCAGGCAAATATTTGTATCTGTGGGCCACCATGAAGGCTTCAGTCCCAGCCACTGTTCCTGCACAGGAGAGCTTCTTAGGCCCCTGTGCTAAGTGGTACAAGCAAATATATATAAAGGGTCGGAGTGGGAGACACAAGCATCCGTTACTTCTAAGCGAGTATATCTAGGAACAGATGATGGACGGTTACTCAGCAGCAGAAATTAAGCCGTAGATCAACTAGAACCTACCACATGGTAAATTTTCTGTGTTCTTGCTTCAGCAATGTCTGAACTCAGTATCTAGTTCAGCCTAGATCTATCATGTGCTGAATAGTGGGAAAGGGTGTCTTATGGGGATTTCCAGGTAATTCAGATGTAGAAAAGAAAAACGAAACATGATAACTGAAGAATATGTAATAATAATAATATATATATTTAAATATATATTTATATACTATATATTTATATATATTTATTATATATACATAATTACCCTA
>NW_023249922.1:721-1087 GCF_002007445.2 Ailuropoda melanoleuca | reverse complement strand
TTCAGTCTTGGTAGTTTATAGGTTTCCAGGAAGGCCTCCATCTCTTCCAGATTTCTTAGTTTATTGGCATATAGCTATCGATAAAAATTTCTAATAATCCTTCCAATTTCAATGCTGTTGGTCGTGACCTCTCCTTTTTAATTTTTAATTTTAATAATTTGGGTCCTTTCTCTTTTCCTTTGGATAAGTCTTGTCAGTGGTCTGTCAATTTTATTGATTCTCTCAAAGAACCAGCTTCAGTCCTGTTGATCTGCTCTACTGTACTTCTAAGTTCTAATTCATTGATTTCTGCTCTAATTTTGGTCAACTGCTTCCTTGTGAGTGGATTAGGCCTGTCCCTCTGTTGCTGTTCCAGCTTCTTGAGGT
>NW_023249922.1:302-576 GCF_002007445.2 Ailuropoda melanoleuca | reverse complement strand
GGTCTCCATAAATTGTTTAAATTGATTTTTGATTTCCTGGTTTATTGAGTCATTCTTGAGCAGGATGGTTCTTAGTCTCCAAGTGTTTGGGCTTCTTCCAAAGTTTTCCTTGTGGTTGAGTTCCAATTTCAGAGCGTTGTGGTCTGAGAATATGCAAGGGATAATTTCAATCTTTTGGTATCAGTTGAGACCTGTTTTGTGTCCCAGAACATGATCTATTCTTGAGAATGTTCTATGGGCATTAGAATAGAATGAGTATTCTTTGGTTCTGGGG
>NW_023249922.1:0-171 GCF_002007445.2 Ailuropoda melanoleuca | reverse complement strand
AGAACATGATCTATTCTTGAGAATGTTCTATGGGCATTAGAATAGAATGAGTATTCTTTGGTTCTGGGGTGTAGTGTTCTATATATATATATATCTATGGGGTCCAACTCGTTGAGTATGGCATTCAAAGCCTTTGATTCTTTGCTTAGTTTTTGCCAGGGTGTTCTGTCT
>NW_023249921.1:0-1281 GCF_002007445.2 Ailuropoda melanoleuca | reverse complement strand
TTTGACTTCTTCTTTGCCGATTTGGATACCTTTGATCCCTTTTTGTTGTCTGATTGCTGTTCCAAGGACTTCTAGTACTATGTTGAATACTAGTGGAGAGAGTGGGCATCCTTGTCGTGTTCCTGATCTTAAGGGAAAGGCTTCCAGCTTTTCCCCATTAAGAATAATATTTGCAGTAGGCTTTTCATAGATGGCTTTTATGAGATTGAGAAATGTACCCTCTATTCCTACACTCTGAAGGGTTTTAATCAGGAAAGGATGCTGTATTTTGTCAAATGCTTTTTCTGCATCAATTGAGAGGATCATATGGTTCTTGAGTCTTTTCTTGTTGATATGATGTATCACATTGATTGATTTGCGAGTGTTGAACCATGCTTGCATCCCAGGTATGAATCCCACTTGGTCATGATGGATAATCCTTTTAATGTACTGTTGGATTCTATTAGCAAGGATCTTGTTGAGGATTTTGGCATCCATATTCATTAGAGAAATCGGTCTGTAATTCTCCTTTTTGAGGGGGTCTTTGCCTGGTTTGGGGATCAAGGTAATATTGGCCTCATAGAATGAGTTTCATAGCTTTCCTTCTGTTTCTATTTTTTGAAATAGCTTTAGGAGAATAGGTATTAGTTCTTCTTTGAATGCTTGGTAGAATTCCCCAGGAAAACCATCCGGGCCTGGAGTTCTATTATTTGGAAGGTTGTTTATCACTGACTCAATTTCTTCATAGTTAATTGGCCTATTTAAGAAATCTATTTCTTCCTGTTTCAGTCTTGGTAGTTTATAGGTTTCCAGGAAGGCCTCCATCTCTTCCAGATTGTTTAGTTTTTTGGCATATAGCTGTTGATAAAAGTTTCTAATAATCCTTGCAATTTCAATGGTGCTGGTCGTGACCTCTCCCTTTTCAGTCATAATTTTAATAATCTCAGTCCTTTCTCTTTGTTTTTGGACAAGTTTTGCCAGTGGTCTATCAATTTTATGGATTCTCTCAAAGAACCAGCTTCTAGTCCTGTTGATCTGCTCTACTGTGGTTCTGGTCTCTAATTCATTGATTTCTGCTCTAATCTTGGTCAACTCCTTCCTTGTCAGTGGGTTAGGCCTGTCCCTCTGTTGNTAGGCCTGTCCCTCTGTTGCTGTTCCAGCTTCTTAAGGTGAGAATATAGAAACTGCATTTTAGATTTTTCTATTCTTTTGAGTGAGGCTTGGATGGCCTCCTTAGGACTGCCTTTGCAGTGTCCCATAGGTTTTGGACCGTTGTGTTTTCATTCTCGTTGGTCTCCATAA
>NW_023249920.1:0-843 GCF_002007445.2 Ailuropoda melanoleuca | reverse complement strand
TAACATGTATCTGAAGCAAATGCATACATTTTGATGTACAGGAATCCCCTCCTGGATTTAAGAATGTATTTACTGTCTTCCTACTCTCCCTTTAAAATGGCAGGGGTATCAATTTCAGGATAGGAAGAAAGAGCCTTAGTTAAGCAAAGTGGAGGCAATCCTTCATGATTGCCTAACTTCTAGAGGTTGCAAGATCAAATAGAGAATGGGAGTGATGTCTGCTTTGGGGGGAAGAGATGTCTAGACTGCCTTAGGCCCCCTGAGCTAGGAAATTACTTTCACCAAGGCTGCCATGAGCCATGCCTTGTGCTGAGTAGTACATTATATTTAGTGCAATGAGTCGTAGGCAGCAGCATTGACGTGAAAGTTGAGCAAACTGAAGCTTAACAATTTTTGAGTACTCTGTCTAAGTGGCAGAACCAGGATGCTTCTGGTTCTTAGATCCTGGTCTCTCTGATCAGGCACCATGAGTGTTGCCACCCACATGAGTGGACATGGTGACACACTCACTACATCCCAGTAAAGCCGAGTGGACAGTTGGCTAGGGGTGTTTGGTGAAATGTTGCTCATCTGTTTATCNTTATATTTAGTGCAATGAGTTGTAGGCAGCAGCATTTACGTTAAAGTTGAGCAAACCGAAGCTTAACAATTTTTGAGTACTCTGTCTAAGTGGCAGAACCAGGATGCTTCTGGTTCTTAGATCCTGGTCTCTCTGATCAGGCACCATGAGTGTTGCCACCCACATGAGTGGACATGGTGATGCACTCACTATATCCCAGAAAAGCCGAGTGGACAGTTGGCTAGGGGTGTTTGGTGAAATATTGCTCATCTGTTTATCCTTCT
>NW_023249919.1:2143-2412 GCF_002007445.2 Ailuropoda melanoleuca | reverse complement strand
TGGAGTACCATCTTTCATGCAAATGGACCTCAAAAGAAAGCTGGGGTAGCAATTCTCATATCAGATAGATTAGATTTTAAACTAAGGACTATAGTTAGAGATACAGAAGGGAACTATATTATTCTTAAAGGAAGTATTCACAAGTGGATATGACAGTTATAAATATCTATGTCCTCAACAGGGGAGCAGCAAGATACACAAGCCAACTCTTAACCAGAATAAAGAGACATATAGATAAAAATACATTAATAGTAGGGGACCTCAACACC
>NW_023249919.1:0-2023 GCF_002007445.2 Ailuropoda melanoleuca | reverse complement strand
AATATATATGCCCCCAACAGGGGAGCAGCAAGATACACAAGCCAACTCTTAACCAGAATAAAGAGACATATAGATAAAAATACATTAATAGTAGGGGACCTCAACACCTCTCTATCAGAAATAGAACACCCTGGCAAAAACTAAGCAACGAATCAAAGGCTTTGAATGCCATACTCGACGAGTTGGACCTCATAGATATATATAGAACACTACACCCCAGAACCAAAGAATACTCATTCTATTCTAATGCCCATGGACCAATCTCAAAAATAGACCATGTTCTGGGACACAAAACAGGTCTCAACCAATACCAAAAGATTGAAATGTTCCCCTGCATATTCTCAGACCACAACGCTCTGAATTTGGAACTCAACCACAAGGAAAAATTTGGAAGAAACTCAAACACTTGGAGACTAAGAACCATCCTGCTAAGGAATGACTCAATNGAATGACTCGATAAATCAGGAAATCAAAAATCAATTTAAACAATTTATGGAGACCAATGAGAATGAAAACACAATGGCCCGAAACCTATGGGATNGTCCAAAACCTATGGGATACTGCAAAGGCAGTCCTAAGGGGGAAATACATAGCCATCCAAGCCTCACTCAAAAGAATAGAAAAATCTAAAATGCAGTTTTTATATTCTCACCTCAAGAAGCTGGAACAGCAACAGAGGGACAGGCTTAATCCACTCACGAGGAAGCAGTTGACCAAAATTGGAGCAGAAATCAATGAATTAGAAATCAGAAGTACAGTAGAGCAGATCAACAGGACTAGAAGCTGGTTCTTTGAGAGAATCAATAAAATTGACAGACCACTGGCAAGACTTATACAAAAGAAAAGAGAAAGGACCCAAATTATTAAAATTATGAATGAAAAAGGAGAGGTCACGACCAACACCATTGAAATTGGAAGGATTATTAGAAATTTTTTTCAACAGCTATATGCCAATAAACTAAGCAATCTGGAAGAGTTGGAGGGCTTCCTGGATACCTATAAACTACCAAGACTGAAACAGGAAAAAATTGATTTCTTAAACAGGCCAATTTATTATGAAGAGATTGAGTCAGTGATAAACAACCTTCCAAATAACAAAACTCCAGGCCCAGATGGTTTTCCTGGGGAATTCTACCAAACATTCAAAGAAGAAATAATACCTATTCTCCTAAAGCTATTTCAAAAAATAGAAACAGAAGGAAAGCTACCAAACTCATTCTATGAGGCCAATATTACCTGATCCCCAAACCAGGCAAAGACCCCCTAAAAAAGGAGGATTACAGACCAATTTCCCTAATGAATATGGACGCCAAAATCTTCAACAAGATCCTTGGTAATAGAATCCAACAGTACATTAAAAGGATTATCCATCATGATCAAGTGGGATTCATACCTGGGATGCAAGTGTGGTTCAACATTCGCAAATCATTCAGCGTGATACATCATATCAACAAGAAAAGACTCAGGAACCATAAGATCCTCTCAATTGAGGCAGAAAAAGCATTTGACAAAATACAGCATCCTTTCCTGATTAAAACCCTTCAGAGTGTAGGAATAGAGGGTACATTTCTCAATCTCATAAAAGCCATCTATGAAAAGCCTACTGCAAGCATTATTCTCAATGGGGAAAAGCTGGAAGCCTTTCCCTTAAGATCAGGAACACGACAAGGATGCCCACTCTCGCCACTATTATTCAACATAGTACTAGAAGTCCTTGCAACAGCAATCAGAAGACAAAAAGGGATCAAAGGTATCCAAATCGGCAAAGAAGAAGTCAAACTGTCTCTCTTTGCAGATGACATGATACTCTATATGGAAAACCCNCCCAAAAGAATCCACTCCCAAACTATTAGAAGTTATAGAGCAATTCAGTAATGTGGCGGGATACAAAATCAATGCTCAGAAATCAGTTGCATTTTATACATGAATAACGAGACTGAAGAAAGAGAAAATAGAGAATCCATCCCATTTACAATAGCACCAAAAACCATACGTTACCTTGGAATTAACTTAACCAGAGACG
>NW_023249918.1:0-681 GCF_002007445.2 Ailuropoda melanoleuca | reverse complement strand
AGCGTGATACATCATATCAACAAGAAAAGACTCAGGAACCATATGATCCTCTCAACTGATGCAGAAAAAGCCTTTGACAAAACACAGGATCCTTTCCTGACTAAAACCCTTCAGATTGTAGGAATAGAGGTTACATTTCAAAATGTCATAAAAGCCATCCATGAAAAGCCTACAGCAAATATTATTCTCAATGGGGAAAAGCTGGAAGCTTTTCGCTTAAGATAAGTAACACAACAAGGATGCCCACTCTCACCACTATTATTCAACATAGTACTAGAGGTCCTTACAACAGCAATCAGAAGACAAAAAGGGATCAAAGGTATCCAAATCAGCAGAGAAGAAGTCAAAACGTCTCTCTTCGCAGATGACATGATACTCTATATGGAAAACCCAAAAGAATCCACTCCCAAACTCTTANCTCCCAAACTCTTAGAAGTTATAGAGCAATTCAGTGATGTGGCGGGATACAAAATCAATGCTCAGAAATCAGTTGCATTTCTATACAAGAATAACGAGAATGAAGAAAGAGAAATTAGGGAATCCATCCCATTTACAATAGCACCAAAAACCATACGTTACCTTGGAATTAACCAGAGACTTAAAGGACCTAAATTCTAGAAACTACAAATCACTCTTGAAAGACATTGAAGAAGACACAAAAAGATGGAAAAATATTCCATG
>NW_023249917.1:0-2703 GCF_002007445.2 Ailuropoda melanoleuca | reverse complement strand
CCTTTCCAGAATAAAAATGATTATGTCTTTATGCGATTGGTATAAAGCCGCAATTCTAAATAAATAAGCCCCTTCTTCAAAATATTTCTGACTTGGATCAAGCTGAAATTAACTAATAGGCAAAATAAAACCTATTAGCTTTGCCTGTTGGTATAAGATTTAGGAACCTGTTGGCTTAAGGGGGAGAGAGCCCCCGNTTAGGAACCTGTTGGCTTAAGGGGGAGAGAGCCCCCGTCCCTCCAGTAGCTATTCAGGGTGCCCTAAATTCACATCATCTCTTCAGGGCTGCAACAGGGCCAGTGGCTCTAGATGCTATGGGGAAGCCAGTGCCTTCTTGGTGGCAGAGAGATTTTTAACAGATCACGTTGTCAGTGCACGCAGGATTTCTTTTAAGATACACCAAGGGTGAGGAAGGTGATGGAATTCCCCATATTATGTCTCCTGTGTGAAGTTTCAAACCTGAGAGTCTGGGTCACAGCATGTGCAGTGATGGGTGTTGTTGTAAATGGACAAGCAGGGATGGGTGCTGTAAATGTGTAAACTTTTCTCAGCATTAGGCACTTCAAACAGTACCAAAGACTTTGGGGGGTTAAATAACAAGACAGAGGATGAAGAATGAGAGGCTGAACAAAAGTCAGGTAGAGGTGTTAAACATTTAAAAGAATCAAAGCTAGATATCTGGCAACTACTTTCATCCCAAACCCTGAGGCAGTAAAGCAAAATGTTGAGACTGAAATTAAAAAGAAATCTGAAAGGAAATTAAGGAGGAAATAACAGAAGGCAGGAAAATATTTAACTCGAGTCAAAGGAATGAAAACAAAATCGAGAGTGACCAAAACAAAAGTAGGGGAAATAAAATTTTCCTTTCATTTCTGTTTTATATTATAAAACAGAAATACTGACTTCAGTAACAAACAACTTCTTGTTGTTTGAAAAACCCCTCAGCTTTTTCAACTCGGGAAAAGAAAAGATTTTAAAGCATGTCTGTTTGAGCCACATCTTCACTCTATCCCACAGATGACAAAAAAACATGTCCAGGATCTCTGTACCTCATGCATACCCTGTGTAACAGAGGTAAAATGGAGATGCACCAGAAAGATCTGTACATTTTTTATATTCTACCATATCAAGATTCAATTGCTTGCATGTAAGCCTTCTTCCTTCTAAAGAAAGTGCCAAAAGAGAGCATAATTCAGTTATTTGTTGTTTGTATTCTTTCAATTTCTTATTAAGTACCAGAAAAACAGTGGAAATAGTCACATGATGGGACCTGGGTGGGGCGGTGGCTAGTTGTTCAGGCAGTTTTGCGATCTGTGATATTTGTCCAGATTCTTAGGAAACAAATTTCCATTAAGAATTTCAACACTACACTAAAGTCATCAGGTAAAGATATGATGATATATAATCAGAAAATCAAATATTAAAACCCCTTGACATCTTTTCTTGCAAACAATGTTTTTGGGAGATTTTGATACACACATGTACTCAAAATATAACGGTGTTCTGGAATCTGGGTTCACACCAATATCTACTTCTCTGATTTGTCTATTAGTGGTTTTAATTATGAAGCCACTATTGCTCCTGTTCTTTTAAACATGGCTCTATGCTGCTACTTAAACCTGGTAACTGTATAAAGTAGTTGGCCACAATTATACTAGCACCACGAAAACCCAAAACCGCTACCACCACCACCACGCCAAGCCAGGTAATTGCTACCTAGAGACAAGTGTATCACCATTTTATCAATGCTTGTACTCCCATGAGGTTTCTTTCATGCAGATCTGTATTACATCATTCCATGTCATTTCAGAGGCATTACTTTAACTTTGGGTTCCTCTTCAATGGAGCTGTTCCCCATAAACCTTAAGCGTTTTCTCACCCAGGCCTCCNCTCTCTGAAGGGGAAGGTAAGTGATTCTGACCTGGCTGGGTGTGAGCGGCTTTCTGAGAGAAAGAAAAGTCAGTTCCCTAAGGAGCTAGATGGTGGTCTTTGCAGGTAAACATATGAGGTTGACCCTGAACTATTAGACCATTGCTGCTGGTCAGCAGACCACCCTTGGAGTGACATCAGCAAAATCTGGAAGCCTGTTAGACCTGCAGACTCTCATACCTCACCTCAGGCCAAAAGAATCAGAATTTGCATTTCACCAAGAACCCTCCCTGATTCCCGTGCATATTCACATGCAAAAGTGCTACCCTAGAGTATCTCCTCTCTGGCTGGACCATCTGTCTGGGGATCTAGTGCCCACATCATACCTCTTCTCTCATCATCCCAATTTCCACTCTCTCAGTCAGAGTAAGGGATGAATGATACGAATGAAGCTATAAGTATGAAATCACTTGTTACTGACAATCCAGTAGGATTTGAGTACTACCACCTTGTTTAGTATGCGCCTCCTAAGGGCTGTGTGACCTGGAGTGAATCACCTAAGATCTCTGAACTCAGGTTCCTCAGCTTTAAAATGGGTCACTACTAACATGTTCGAACTCCCTTCCAGTGGCTCATTATGAGCCTCAGATGACCTCCATAGATGAGAGGGTTTTAAACTACGGCAGGCGTTGCCGCGAACATTGGGAGTGGAATAATTTGAGAACTGTGGGAGTCATCCTGGGCAGGAGAGAGTTAAAAGGAACGGGGGGAGGGGGGCGGCCCAAATGCCTAATGAGCACTGGGCAGTTTCCACAAATTCCTTCCCTTAATTCT
>NW_023249916.1:330-1485 GCF_002007445.2 Ailuropoda melanoleuca | reverse complement strand
AGGAAAGGATGCTGTAGTTTGTCAAATGCTTTTTCTGCATCAATTGAGAGGATCAATGGTTCTTGACTCTTTTCTTGTTGATATGACCTATCACAGNCTTGTTGATATGATCTATCACAGTGATCAATTTGCGAATGTTGAACCACCCTTGCATCCCAGGGATGAATCCCACTTGGTCGTGATGGATAATCCTTTTAATATAGTGTTGGATCCTATTAGTTAGGAACTTGTTGAGAATTTTGGCATCCATATTCATCAGGGATATAGGTCTGTAATTATCCTTTTCGATGGGCTCTTTGCCTGGTTTGGGGATCAAGGTAATACTGGCCTCATAGAATGAGTTTTGTAGTTTTCCTTCTGTTTCTATTTTTTGAAACAGCTTCAGGAGAATAGGTATTATTTCTTCTTTGGATGTTTGGTAGAATTCCCTGGGGAATCCATCAGGCCCTGGACTCTTGTTTTTCGGGAGGTTTTTGATCACTGCTTCAATCTATTAATAATTAATCGGTCTGTTTAAATAATCAATTTCTTCCTGTTTCAGTCTTGGTAGTTTATAGGTTTCCAGGAAGGCATCCATTTCTTCCAGGTTGTTTAATTTATTGGCATAAAGCTGTTGATAAATTTTCTAATAATCCTTCCTATTTCATTGGTGTTGGTTGTGACCTCCCCCCTTTCATTCATAATTTTATTAACTTGGGTCCTTTCTCTCTTCTTTTGAATAAGTCTGGCCAGTGGCTTATCGATCTTATTTATTCTTTCAAAGAACCAGCTTCTAGTTCTGTTGATCTGCTCTACTGTGCTTCTGGTTTCTAATTCATTGATCTCTGCTCTAATGTTGATCAACTGCTTTCTCGTGAGTGGGTTAGGCCTGTTCTTCTGTTCCAGCTCCAGATTTTTGAGGTGATAATATAAAACTGCATTTTAGATTTTTTTATTCCTTTGAGTAAGGCTTGGATAGCTATGTATTTTCCCCTTAGGACTGCCTTGGTAGTGTCCCATAGATTTTGGACCATTGTGTTTTTATTGTCATTGGTCTCCATAAATTGTTTAAACTGATTTTTAATTTCCTGGTTTACCCAATCATTCTTGGGCGGGATGGTTCTTAGTTGCCAAGTGTTTGAGTTTCTTCCAAATTTTTCCTTGTGATTGAGTTCC
>NW_023249916.1:0-165 GCF_002007445.2 Ailuropoda melanoleuca | reverse complement strand
GTGTAGTGTTCTGTATATATCTATGAGGTCCATCTGGTCCAAAATGTCATTCAAAGCTCTTGTTTCTTTGTTGATTTTCTGCCTAGGTGATCCATCTGTTGCTGAGAGTGGAGTGTTGAGGTCCCCTACTATTAACGTATTATTATCTATATGTCTCTTTATTCT
>NW_023249915.1:0-6370 GCF_002007445.2 Ailuropoda melanoleuca | reverse complement strand
ACACCATACACAAAGATAAACTCCAAATGGATGAAAGACCTCTATATGAGACAGGAATCCATCAAAATCCTAGAGGATAGCATAGGAAGTAACCTCTACAACATCGGTCAGAGCAACCTTTTTCATGACACATCTCCAAAGGCAAGAGAAACAAAAGATAAAATGAACTTGTGGGACTTCATCAAGATAAAAAGCTTCTGCACAGCCAAGGAAACAGTCAAAAAAACTAAGAGGCAGCCCACGGAATGGGAGAATATATTTGCAATTGATACTACAAATAAAAGACTGGTATCCAAGATCTACAAAGAACTTCTCAAACTCAATACGCCAGAAACAAATAAACAAATCATAAAATGGGCAGAAGATATGAACAGACACTTTTCCAATGATGACATATAAATGGCTAGCAGACACATGAAAAAATGTCAAAATCACTAGCCATCAGGGAAATTCAAATAAAAACCACACTAAGATACCACCTTAAGGCAGTTAGAATGGCAAAAATTGACAAGGCAAGAAACAATAATTGCTGGAGAGGATGTGGAGAAAGGGGATCCCTCCTACATTGTTGGTGGGAATGCAAGTTGGTACAGCCACTCTGGAAAACAGTGTGGAGTTCCCTTAAAAAGTTAAAAATTGAGCTACCCTATGACCCAGCCATTGCACTACTGGGTATTTACCCCAAAGATACAGACGTAGCGAGGAGAAGGGCCATACGCATCCCAATGTTTAGCAGCGTTGTCCACAATAGCTAAATCATGGAAGGAACCGAGAGGCCCTTCAACAGATGACTGAATATAGAAGTTGTGGTCCATATATACAATGGAATATTACTCAGCTATCAGAAAGAACGATTTCTCAACATTTGCTGCAACATGGACGGCTCTGGAGGAGATAATGCTACGTGAAATAAGTCTAGCAGAGAAAGACAATTGTCATATGTTTTCTCTCATCTATGGAACATAAGAACTAGGAAGATCGGTAGGGGAAGAAAGGGGGGGTAATCAGAAGGGGGAATGAAGCATGAGAGACTATGGACTCTGAGAAACAAACTGAGGGCTTCAGAGGGGAGAGGGATGGGGGAATGGGATAGGCTGGTGATTGGTAATAAGGAGGGCACGTAATGCTTGGTGCACTGGGTGTTATATGCAACTAATTAATCATCTAACTTTACATCAGAAACCAGGGATGTACTGTATGGTGACTNTGGTGCACTGGGTGTTATATGCAACTAATGAATCATCTAACTTTACATCAGAAACCAGGGATGTACTGTATGGTGACTAACATAATATAATAAAAAAAACATTAAAAAAAAAAGATTAGAGGAGACTGGAAGATGTAACAACTCAATNTACATCAGAAACCAGGGATGTACTGTATGGTGACTAACATAATATAATAAAAAAAAACATTAAAAAAAAGATTAGAGGAGACTGGAAGATGTAACAACTCAACACAGTGTGGTAGCATGAATTGGATGCTAGAAGAAGAAAAGGATATTAATGGAAAACCTGGAAAAATCTAATAAAAGTCTGGACTTCATATATTTGTAAAGCACTAATGTCAGTTTCTTAGTTTTGGAAAATATACCTTGGTAATTCAGGATATTAACCCTGGGGAAACTAAGTGAAAAAATATATAGGAAATATATGGACTATATATGGACTATTTACAGAGGAAGCTCCTCTGTAAATTTAAAATAATTCCTAAATATGAAGTTCATTTAAAGAAAAGAATGCTTCTCACTAAGGCTAAACATATTAGGTAATCTGTCAGAGGCTTTTTTCTTTCATATGAGACATTTTTCTGGTGCCCTTCATGTTCCTGGTCCCATGGAGACTACTTGCCGTCTTGGCCTGCTGTTCAGTTATCAACATGGCATTTCCCTCTTTCCATCATCCTGGGTACTCTCTTTACCTCTCTATTAAAATAGAACTATTATTTCCTGCCTCCTATGTCCTTTTTCTGTATGTCTCCAGCCACCATTTTTAGAGTAGCTGTCTTAGGTATATAGTACAAGAGAGTCACATTTTGAGGCATTTGTCAGAAAATGTCTTTATTCTACCTTAACACTTAACTAATAATTCTGAAAGAAATTTTAGGATGGAAAACTTCTGAAAAAAATCAACACTCACCTTATTCCTATATTTTTGTTTGTCACTTCATTTATCCCCCATCCCTCCTTCTCATCATTATCATCACTGGAAGTGTTTAGGATATCTTTATCTCCAGAGCTCAGAAACTTCATGTTTCATTAGTTATGGTGATAACTATTGTATGTCTTGCAGTTTAGAGAAATGTTATTTTAGTTTTTTGAACAAATTTTTCCTTTTCATTTTCTTTGTACCTTTTTTTCTGGAACTTTTGGTTGGCCTTTTTTCTTTATTTTTTTCTATCATACTATTTTTTGAAAAATTTCTCAGTTTTGTTTTTCAAAACTTGAATTGGAGATTTAATTGTCATGTTTATATACTCAAAATGTCTTTCTTTTTCTCTGTCCTTTTTAAAAAAGCACCCTGTTCTTTTCTTCACAGAGCAGTATCTTCAAGAATATTAATCATATACACCTTTCAAAGTTCACTTCTATACCCTGTATTGTACCTATTTGCATTTCTTTGTTTTTATGTTTTGTTGTTACTATTGTTTATTTCTACAATTATGTTGAAGGTTTTCCTCATGTGCTGGGTGATCTTTGACCATCTGTTTATATTTAAGATTGAAACACTAAAAACCACAGAATCTGGTATTTGGGCAGAATTTATTGGTTGTTGGACTTCACTTTTGGGTGATCAGGCAGAATCACCAATTTGTTGGGGATATCCAAATTTCGCTATCTGTGTATCCTTTCTTTGGGCTGATTGTTTCTCCAAGGAACATTATCCAGTTACAGGCTGCGGCAGTATAACGAGGCTTCCAGAATACTGGACAATGTAGGAGAAATCATAAATTCATATAAGTAAGTAGTCTTCTGTTTTCAGTACTAAATTGTTGTCCTATTCTCAGTTGTTACTGATGTCTCTATCCTTGTGTCCAGAGTCCAATTCTTTTAAGACCTCCAAATATACCAAAGTTGAGAGAAGTCTTGTGAATCACTTGGGTTGGAAAGGAAATAAGGAGGTCTAATTACCCCTTTAAACTGATTTTTAAATACTCCTATTTTTAGTCTTACCATGATTTCCACTTTCTGAAGTATCTGATGCTTGCCATCCCTAAGTCTTCCTAGGATTCTGCTACATAAATGGATGCTTCATGTTGGCATCATTTCCTGGATGGGTTTCAGCTTTCTTTTTTTTAGTTTTTCAGTTTCTCCTGTTTTAGTAGCTGTTTACCTCTCATCTGCTTGGTTTTCATGCTCCAAAAGCTAGTTGACATCTTTTGGCTATTGTACACCTGCTTCTGTTTCTCCTTAGTCCTGGGGTTATTCCCTCCTCCTCCTCCTCCTTCTTCTTCTCCTTCTTCTTCCCCCTTCTCCTCCTCCTCCTCTTCTTCTTCTTTTTCTGTAGTTTTAGTGGGCTTACAGGAGACAGCAGAGAGTTGATGCATGCACTTAATGTACAATATTTACCACACATCCTCCTTCAGTTTTTATCTAGATACCTTCACAAGTTTAGTTACAATAGAACATGTGGTAATGACAAAGTGTTGACAAAGGTAATTAACTTGGGGCTTGTTCTTACTTTTGACTGTCTGAATCATGAAGGGGGAGGGGGCAAGTATCAAGCTATCTTATTTATGTAAATAAATATTTTACTGAAAAATGCCAAAGCTTAGTTTGTCTCCAATTTGAAAGGCAGAGTATTTGCATCAAATTACTTGTTCTTTTGGAAAAGACTTGACTGTACTGAAAATGAATTTGATTAGGGCTGAATGTGTGATTTGTACTGACATTTCTAAGATATTCAGATTTTTGAATGTGAAATATAAAATTAGCTTCAGTAGGGGTGTGAGGCTAACACATTTCAGCCAACTAGTTTGTTTACAAAAAGTCTATGGATTGAAAATAATTTTGGATAGCTCTAATGCCAGCTGACTTAAGTTGTCATTGTCTTGAATCATAAACTCAGAAGTGTATTGTAAAAAGGAATTTCAAATTACCACTTGAGCTTCCCCAAAAAGTCTTAAAAGAATGAGAATGAAAATACACAGTTGTTTTGGAGGCCTCTGTGGCATCAGATTATGGCCTAGTACCCCGTTAGAAATGTCTGTCCATATGGAGTATACACTCACGAAAAATGGGTGGAGTCCAAAACAGACAATGGCATTGGTACTTCTAGGCAGGCCTATCAAAAATTGCTTTCATCTTTCAAAGCACTGTAAGCAAGTACTATTAGATGCGAAGGACAAAAAACACCTCTTCATGTCTTTGAAAGATTTCTCTCTCTCTCTCTTTTTTTTTATTTGGGCCCTTCTCTCCTATGTCAGGTAGGAACTGGTCATTTGGCTTTCTTTTGTCTTCCAAAAGGCACAGAGGATGTGTCATCCTGAGTTACTTATTTTTCTTTAAATAATAATTTTTTATTATGTTATGTTAGTCACCATACAGTATATACTTAGTTTTTTATGTAACGTTCCATGATTCATTATTTGCGTATAACACCCACTGCACCATGTAATATGTGCCCTCCTTAATACCCAACACCGGCCTATCCCAATCCCCCACCCCCTCCTCTCTGAAGCCCTCAGTTCATTTCCCAGAGTCCATAGTGTCTCATGGTTCATTCCCCCTTCTGTTTACCTTCTGATTACCCCCCTTTTCTTTATCCCTTTCTTCCCCTACCGATCCTCCTAGTTCTTATGTTCCATAGATGAGAGAAATCATATGATAATTGTCTTTCTCTGCTTGACTTATTTCACTTAGCATTATCTCCTCCAGTGCCGTCCATGTTGCAGCAAATGTTGAGAATTCGTTCTTTCTGATAGCTGAGTAATATTCCATTGTATATATGGACCACAGCTTCTTAATCCAGTCATCTGTTGAAGGGCATCTCGGCTCCTTCCATGATTTGGCTATTGTGGACAATGCAGCTATGAACATTGGGGTGCATATGGCCCTTCTCTTTACTACGTCTGTATCTTTGGGGTAAACACCCAGTAGTGCAATGGCTGGGTCATAGGGTAGCTCAATTTTTACCTTTTTAAGGGACCTCCACACTGTTTTCCCAAGTGGCTGTACCAACTTGCATTCTCACCAATAGTGTAAGAGGGATCCCCTTTCTCCACATCCTCTCCAACATTTGTTGCTTCCTGCCTTGTCCAATTTTGCCATTCTAACTGGCATAAGGTGGTATCTCAATGTGGTTTTGATTTGAATTTNCAGTGTGGTTTTGATTTGAATTTCCCTGATGGCTAATGATTTTGAACATTTTTTCATGTGTCTGTTAGCCATTTGTATGTCTTCATTGGAAAAGTGTCTGTTCATATCTTCTGCCCATTTTATGATTTGTTTATTTGTTTCTCGTGTATTGAGTTTGAGAAGTTCTTTGTAGATCTTGGATACCAGTCTTTTATCTGTAGTGTCATTTGCAAATATCTTCTCCCATTCCGTGGGCTGCCTCTTAGTTTTTTTGACTGTTTCCTTGGCTGTGCAGAAGCTTTTTATCTTGATGAAGTCCCACAACTTCATTTTTTCTTTTCTTTCTTTTGCCTTTGGAGATGTGTCATGAAAAAAGTTGCTGTGGCTGGAATCAGAGAGGTTACAGCCTATGTTCTCCTCCATGATTTTGATGGATTCCTGTCTCACATCGAGGTCTTTCATCCATTTGGAGTTTATCTTTGTGTATGGTGTGAGAGAGCGGTCAAGTTTCATTCTTTTGCATATAGCTGTCCAATTTTCCCAGGACCATTTATTGAACAGACTGTCTTTTTTCCACTGGATTTTTTTTCTGCTTTAACAGATCAGTTGCACAAAGAGCCGNTTGCACAAAGAGCCAAGGGTCCATTTCTGGGTTCTCTATTCTGTTCCATTTGTCTATGTGTCTGTTTCTGTGCCAGTACCATGCTGTCTTTGTGATCACAGCTTTGTAGTATACCTTGAAATCCGGCAACGTTATGCCCCCAGCTTTGTTCTTCCTTTTCAACAAGTCCTTGGCAATTCAGGGCCTTTTCTGGTTCCATACGAATTTAAGGGCTGTTTGTTCCAGTTCTTTGAAAAATGTCATTGATGTTTTGATCAGGATGGAATTGAAAGTGTAGATTGCTCTGGGTAGCATAGACATTTTAACTATGTTAATTCTTCTGATCCATCAGCATGGAATATTTTTCCATCTTTTTGTGTCTTCTTCAATGTCTTTCAAGAATGATATGTAGTTTCTAGAATATAGATCCTTTACGTCTCTAGTTAAGTTAATTCTGAGATAACGTATGATTT
>NW_023249914.1:1376-1845 GCF_002007445.2 Ailuropoda melanoleuca | reverse complement strand
ACCAGCAGCGGGGAGAGGTAGAGGGAGAAGCAGACTCTGGGATCCCAGACCCTGGGATCATGACCTGAGCCGAAGGCAGATGCTTAACTGACTGAGCCACTGAGGTGCCCCTGTTTTGTCTTGCCCTACAGGCAAGAGTACCTCAGTTGTTTATTTTGGAACAAAGTTGAGGTCTAAGAAAAAGAGATATGGAAACCAAATGTTTTCTTATTGAGAAAAAAAGCCATCAGGAACTGTTTATAATTATGTCAGTAAGCTGTGCAGATAGAGGATGCAGTGTATAGTCTGTTTTTTCTTTTATTCTAGTGTTTGAAAGGAAAGGATTCAGATCCTTCTCTTTCATGTAGTCAGAGACAGGCTCTGACAGCTGACCTAGTTAGCATTGTGAGGCAGCTGTGTCTTTAAAGGGTGTAGTTGAAACAGCAGATGAACTCATGTAGCGTCTTCTGTGGCTGAGCTCTGTGTGTGT
>NW_023249914.1:0-1368 GCF_002007445.2 Ailuropoda melanoleuca | reverse complement strand
TGTGTGTGTGTGTGTGTGTGTAATTGTGCCTTTTGATACTGAACTCCTTTTGGTACTTGTTGCCAAGTAGGTTCTTATGCCCCAGTATAACCTTGTGGTTACACATTATCTCCTGGCCAAGGGGCTTAATCTGAGGTAAAATCATTGAGAGTGGAAGCACAGGGTAGGTGAGAAACAAGGTTGGCTTGGTTACCAGCAGCAGGGCTTGCATATGGACACTGGTCATGGTAGTAGAAGATAACCAGGTGCAGTACAGGATTTTCTAAGTAGAGTAGACATGGTAGTCCCATCAGTGACAGTAATGATTCAGTGATTCATGGTGCAGCAGCAAGGAAAGTGTGAGTAAAACTGTCCCCATGCTAGAAGGAATGTCATTGAAAAGATCACTGAACCTCTGCTGCCTGAAAACAGGTGGCCTGTGCATCTCAAAGCCAATGAAATCAACCCTGCCCCTGTGGTAGGATTTGGAGTCTTCATGGACCTGGACTGTTAGCAAATCTGTCACCCAGGAACATCCTAAACTTGGCGTCTAAGGCTTAAGAGGGAGAAATGTCCTTGCTCTAAGTTGGTGTTGTCTTTGCCTGGAAGACCATCACTTCCCACAGAGTCTGTGTAGGTTGGCTTCAGGTACACCATCCTCTTTGAGGGAGGAGACCCCCAATCNGACCCACAATTTTTGTATCTGTACCTATACCCTCAGTAACCTGGTCACATTCTCAGCAGTTGTTGATCTTAGTAGAATTTCAAACTGGAAAATATTAAAATTTAAACTTGTTTCTTGTAAATATTGCTCTATTCCCTGATTCACATATTATTAGAAATATTAACATAGAGAATGTTTTACTTATAAATGGTGTGTATTTATAAGCATGGACCCCACCTATACATCTGCCAGCATTGAGTGGATGATACTTTGAAAAATAACATAAAACTTTTAGAGAATCCAGAAGTTTCAGAAAGTAGCACCTGTGTAAGAAAGCTAACAAGGAAGGCTGGGTCTCATGTGGTGTTTTATCTGACCATCTGGGGAAGAGTAACCACCCCTGCTTCAAAATACAGGTTTTCACTTCTGTTTGTCACACTGCCTGAAATCCTGGTGGGTATCTCAACCCAAATGCCCCGGTGACCAGGCCAGAAACATCACATTTATATTCTAAAAAGCAAACAAACTATTGGACTTGCCAAATGTGTGCAGACTACCTCTAGAGAATCACTGAGGCTGAAGAGCGGAGTGTGAACACTTCGCAAGCTGAGGGGGTTCTTCAGAATCCCTTAGTGCAGTCAGGTGCTTCTGAACGCTGAGAGACTTGAAGGAGAGGAAAGACGTTTAAGGTATGCGCTTGGAAGGTGGGCATGCCCTGGGTCAGG
>NW_023249913.1:1286-3980 GCF_002007445.2 Ailuropoda melanoleuca | reverse complement strand
GTGGTGAGAAGAGGCATGCTTGTCCTATTCCTGATTTTAGAGGGAAAGCATTCAGCTTTTCACCACTGAGTGTAATGATAACAGTAAGATTGTTTTATATGGCCTTATTTCATTGAGACACATTCTGTCTATGCCAAATTCATTGAAAGCTTTGTTTTACCATGTCTGGATGTAGAATTTTGTCAAATGCTTTTTTTGCATCTATTGGGATGATCATATTTTACCCATTATTTTGTTAATGTGTTATATCACACTGATTGAGTTGTTGATGTTGAATCATCCTGGCATAACTGAAATAAATCCCACCTCATTATGGCATATGATACTTTTAATGTATTCTTGAATTCACTGTGCAATATTCTCCTGAAGATTTTCTGCAGCAATATTCATCAGGCACAATGGGCTGTAATTTACTTTTCTTTTGGTGTCCTTGTCTGTTTTGGTATTAGGGTAATACTGCCCACATAAAATAAGTTTATATTCCTTCCTCTTCTACTTTTTGGAAGAGTTTGAGAATGATTGGCATTAATTCCTTTTAAATATTTGGTAAAATTCACCAGAGAAGCTCTCTGGTTGTGGACTTTTGTTTGCTGGGAGGTTTTGATTACAGACTCAATCTCCTTACTAGTAACTGGTCTATTCATATCTTCTATTTCTTTTTTTTAATTAGAAAATATATCTTTATTTGCTCTGATAAGAGTATACACTTATGATATCTATTTCTTTATGATTCAGTCTTGGTAGTATGTATGTTTACAAAAATTTGTCCAATTCTTCTAGGTTGTCCAATTTTTTGGCTTGTAAGTATTCATAGTAGTCTCTTAAAATCTGTTATATTTCTGTGGTATCAGTTGGAATTTCATTTCTAATTTTATTTACCTCATTCTTCTCTTTTTTCTTGGTGAGTCTAAAGAAATGTCTGTTTTGTTAGGTTTTTGGCACAATTGCAAATGGCATCGATTCCTTAATTTCTCTTTCTTCTATCTCACTGTTTATGTATAGAAATGCAACTGATTTCTGTGCATTGATTTTATATCCTGCCATGTTGTTGAATTCCTGTTTCAGTTCTAGCAATTTTGGAGTCTTTGGGTTTTCCACATGGAGTACCCTGCCATCTGCGAAGAGTGAGAATTTGCCATCTTCTTTGCCAATTTGAATGCCTTTTCTTTCTTTTTCTTCTCTGGTTGCTGAGGCTAGGACTTCTATTACTATGTTGAACAAAAGTGGTGAGCATGGGCCTCCCTGTCGTGTTCCTGACCTTACGGGAAAACCTCTCCATTTTTCCCCATTGAGAATGATATTCTCTGTGGGCTTTTCGTAGATGATTTTGTGATATTGAGGTATATTCCCTCTATCCCGACACTGTGGAGAGTTTTAATTAAGAAAGGATGCTGTTGGGGTGCCTGGGTGGCACAGCGGTTAAGCATCTGCCTTCGGCTCAAGGCGTGATCCCGGCGTTATAGGATCGAGCCCCACATCAGGCTCCTCCACTATGACCCTGCTTCTTCCTCTCCCACTCCCCCTGCTTGTGTTCCCTCTCTTGCTGGCTGTCTCTACCTCTGTCAAATAAATAAAAAATTTAAAAAAGAAAGGATGCTGTTTTTGTCAAATGCTTCTTTCTGCATCAATTGAGAGGATCATATGGTTCTTGTCCTTTCTTTTCTTAATGTGATGTACAACATGGATTGATTTGCACATGTTGAGCCACCCTTGCAACCCAGGCATAAAACCCACTTGGTCCTGGTGAATAAATCTTTTAATGTACTGTTGGATCCTATTGGCTAGTATCTTGGTGAGAATGTTGGCATCCATGTTCATCAGGGATACTGGTCTGTAATTCTCCTTTTTGAAGGGTTGTCTGCTTTTAGGATCAAGGTAATGCTGGCCTCAAGAACAAGTCTGGAATTTTATCTTCCCTATTTGTTTTATGATACAGCTTCAGAAGAATAGGTTTAGTTCTTTCTAAACATTTGGTAGAATTCCCCTGGGAAGCCATGTGGCCCTGGAATCCTGTTTGCTGGGAGACTTTTGATTACTGCTTCAATTTCCTTGCTGGTTATGGGTCTGTTCAGGTTTTCTATTTCTTCCTATTTTAGTTTTGATAGTTTACAAGTTTCCAGGAGTGCTCCATTTCTTCAGATAACATAATTTGTTGGTAATATAGTTGTTCATAATATGTTCTTAAAATTGTCTGTATTTCCTTGGTGTTGGTCATGATCTCTCCTCTTTCATTCATGATTTTATTAATTTGGGTCCTTCCTTTTTCTTTTTTGATAAGTCTGGCTAGCGGATTATGGATCTTAGTAATTCTTTCAAAGAATCAGGTTCTAGTTTCATTGATCTGTTCTACTGTTACTCTTTTAATTTTTTAAAAGATTTTACTTATTTATTTATATATTTATTTGAGAGAGAGAGAGCGCATGAGCAGTGGAGGGACAGAGGAAGAAAGAGAGCGATAAGCAGACATCCGGCTGAGCAGGGAGACTGATGCAAGGCTTGATCCCAGGACCCTGGAATCATGACCTGAACTGAAGGGAGATGTTTAACCAAATGAGCCACCCAGGCACCTGGGAGGAAATATTTACAAATGACACTACAGAAAGGGCTGGCATCCAAGATCTATAAGGAACTTCTCAAACTCAACACACAAAAAACAAATAATCCAGTCAAGAAATGGGCAGAAGACATGGACAG
>NW_023249913.1:0-489 GCF_002007445.2 Ailuropoda melanoleuca | reverse complement strand
CACTTCTCCAAAGACAGATAAATGGTTAACAGACACATGAAAAAATGTTCCACATCACTTGGCATCAGGGAAATACAAATCAAAACAACAATGAGGTACCACCTCAAACCCATCAGAATGGCTAAAATTAACACGACAAGAAACAACAAATGTTGCAGAGGATGTGGAGAAAAGGGAACCCTCATACTGCTGGTGGGAATGCAAGCTGGTACAGCCATTCTGGAAAACAGGATGGAAGTTCCTCAAGACATTAAAAACAGAACTATCCTATGACCCAGCAATTGCACAACTAGGTATTAACCCTAAAGGCACAGATGGAGTGATCCAAAGGGGCACCTGCATCCCAACATTCATAGCAGCAATATCCACAATAGCCACACTGTGGAAGAAGCTGAGATGTCCTTCCATAGATGAATGGAAAAAGAAGATGTGGTTCATATATACAATGGAGTATTTACTCAGTCATCAGAAAGGATGAATACCTAACTC
>NW_023249912.1:1627-1909 GCF_002007445.2 Ailuropoda melanoleuca | reverse complement strand
AAGCCTCACTCAAAAGAATAGAAAAATCTAAAATGCGGTTTTTATATTCTCACCTCAAGAAGCTGGAACAGTAACAGAGGGACAGGCCTAATCCACTCACGAGAAGCAGTTAACCAAAATTAGAGCAGAAATCAATGAANCAGAAGTACAGTAGAGCAAATAAACATGACGAGGAGCTGGTTCTTTGAGAGAATCAATAAAATTGACAAACCACTGGCAAGACTTAACCAAAAGAAAAGAGAAAGGACCGAAATTAATAAAATTATGAATGAAAAAGGAGAG
>NW_023249912.1:0-1498 GCF_002007445.2 Ailuropoda melanoleuca | reverse complement strand
CTGGAAGAGATGGAGGCCTTCCTGGAAACCTATAAACTACCAAGACTGAAACAGGAAGAAACAGATTGATTTCTTAAACAGGCCAATTATGAAGAGATTGAGTCAGTGATAAACAACCTTCCAAATAACAAAACTCCACGCCCAGATGGCNTGACAAGGAAGGAGTTGACCAAGATTAGAGCAGAAATCAATGAATTAGAGACCAGAACCACAGTAGAGCAGATCAACAGGACTAGAAGCTGGTTCTTTGAGAGAATCCATAAAATTGATAGACCACTGGCAAAACTTGTCCAAAAACAAAGAGAAAGGACTGAGATTATTAAAATTATGACTGAAAAGGGAGAGGTCACGACCAGCACCATTGAAATTGCAAGGATTATTAGAAACTTTTATCAACAGCTATATGCCAAAAAACTAAACAATCTGGAAGAGATGGAGGCCTTCCTGGAAACCTATAAACTACCAAGACTGAAACAGGAAGAAATAGATTTCTTAAATAGGCCAATTAACTATGAAGAAATTGAGTCAGTGATAAACAACCTTCCAAATAATAAAACTCCAGGCCCAGACGGTTTTCCTGGGGAATTCTACCAAACATTCAAAGAAGAAATAATACCTATTCTCCTAAAGCTATTTCAAAAAATAGAAACAGAAGGAAAGCTACCACACTCGTTCTATGAGGCTAATATTACCTTGATCCCCAAACCAGGCAAAGACCCCCTCAAAAAGGAGAATTACAGACCGATTTCTCTAATGAATATGGATGCCAAAATCCTCAACAAGATCCTTGCTAATAGAATCCAACAGTACATTAAAAGGATTATCCATCATGACCAAGTGGGATTCATACCTGGGATGCAAGCATGGTTCAACACTCGCAAATCAATCAATGTGATACATCATATCAACAAGAAAAGACTCAAGAACCATATGATCCTCTCAATTGATGCAGAAAAAGCATTTGACAAAATACAGCATCCTTTCCTGATTAAAACCCTTCAGAGTGTAGGAATAGAGCATACTTTTCTCAATCTCATGAAAGCCATCTATGAAAAGCCTACTGCAAGCATTATTCTCAATGGGGAAAAGCTGGAAGCCTTTCCCTTAAGATCAGGAACACGACAAGGATGCCCACTCTCGCCACTATTATTCAACATAGTACTAGAAGTCCTTGCAACAGCAATCAGAAGACAAAAAGGGATCAAAGGTATCCAAATCGGCAAAGAAGAAGTCAAACTGTCTCTCTTTGCAGATGACATGATANGATGACATGATACTCTATATGGAAAACCCAAAAGAATCCACTCCCAAACTATTAGAAGTTATAGAACAATTCAGTAATGTGGCGGGATACAAAATCAATGCCCAGAAATCAGTGGCATTTCTATACACGAATAACGAGACTGAAGAAAGATAAATTAGGGAAACCATCCCATTTACAATAGCACCAAAAACCATATGTTACCTTGGAATTAACTTAACCAGAGACATAAAGGAC
>NW_023249911.1:0-1154 GCF_002007445.2 Ailuropoda melanoleuca | reverse complement strand
AGACAAAGCACAAGAGACTTTTTAAAAAGAGATTTTATTTTATTTATATGACCGAGACAGAGAGGACAAGCAGGGGGGATGGCAGGCAGAGGGAGAGGGAGGAGCAGACTCACCNNCAGAGCAGGGATCCTAATGCGAAGCTTAATCCCAGGACCCTGGGATCATGACCTGAGCCAAAGGCAGACACTTAACCAACTGAGCCACCCAGATGCCCCATGAGAGACTCTTCACTATAGGATGCAAACTGAGGGTTGGTGGAGAGGGCGTTGCATAAATTGGTGATGGGCACACACAAGGCACCTGATATGATGAGCACTGGGTCTTATATGCAACTGATGAATAACTGAATTCAGTATCTGAAACTCATGATGTACTGTATGTTGGCTAATTGACTTAAAATAAAACATTAAAAGGAAAGCTGCTTATCAATAAATAACTTTGCTTTTTGTTTAAAAAAAAAAAAAAGACCAAAGCTACGGGCACTTCAGTTCCCTGCCCTTCCTGTATGTCTCACTTCAGGCCCAACAGAGTCTGCCCCCTGAAATAAAGTCTCTGCCCAGTCTGGGACCGCTGGACCCTCTAAATGGGATGAGACAATAAGGCAGCTCTTCCCCATCTGTTAGTTTGTGAAACAGAGGCCGGAGAGAGAAGGCACTCTTCTCCGCCCGAGCAATGTGGATTCTGATTCTATCAGCTAACTATCTGAGGGAGCTGAAGACTGCAGGGAAGGGTATTTGTGGAATAAGGGACGTGCAGGAGGCCCCGACCCCCAGGCCCAGACCGCACTGTTCAACCACACATCCCCCAGGAGAACGTCCAGGGAGNTCCAGGGAGATGCTCCTGGGTGCAGGTCTCAGAGCCACACCCCGCCCAGTCCTCAGGTGCATAACGTCACAGCGAGGACACAATCCCCAGGCTCGGCCCTCCCCTGACAGAAAACCCCACCAGAACTCTTGCCGCAGCACCAAAGGTTGACCCCCGGGAAGCTGTGTGAGCGGCTGTGTCCTGAGTTAGGCTTTGAAGGGTCCTCCATCCGTTGCTAGGGTGACAAATGCAGCGTGCTCCCTCACCAAGGACTCCCCAGCAGGACACCCTCCTGCAAGGGCAGGCCATTCCTACCCCTCCCAGAGTGACTAGCCTCTCCCAGCCCCCAT
>NW_023249910.1:0-3023 GCF_002007445.2 Ailuropoda melanoleuca | reverse complement strand
CTGAAGTCTTCAGTTTGTTTCTCATAGTCCATAGTCTCTCATGCTTCATTCCCCCTTCTGATTACCCCCCCATTCTTCCCTTCCTTCTCCTACTGATCTTCCTACTTCTTATATTCTACTGACGACTCCAACTGCTAACATGGCCTAAGGGTGGTGGTAGCAAATGCTGGAGACATTCTTCATTTTTTAACATATTCCAGGTGGCCTTGCCACTTACTCTAAGATGTGGAGGTGACTGATGCCAAAATAATGTTGCTAGATCTTTGACTCATTTTAATATTGGTGTTGCATGTACATTTTGAACTTAAGTGTGAAATAAGAAAGCATGATGTTTCTGTAGAGAAGAAGAAGGAAATGGCTTGCCTGCTTCACTCTGAAGCTTGGGAAAGAGCTAACTTTGCATTCCGTGACTAGGACGCTGGGACTTTGGGGTTTCGGCCTGCTAAGCATGACAAGCCGTGATAGAGCTCTCACTGGGTCCATTAGCTAGTCACCTAGGGGGCGGCGCCGTCCGCGCTGGCAGCAGGCAGCAGGGAGACGAAGGGGCCGCAGTCATTTATGCAAGAGCAGAATGAGATATTAGCCCTCGCGGATGGCTTCTGGCATTTTCCTCACTGAACCTCATGTTGGCCACCTCAGCCAGCACTTCTGAACAGCAAGACTGAGCAAGAGTCTTCAGATTCTTCACAAAAAATATTGTCGTAGAAAAATTTGATGGGAAAGTAGTTTTAAACTGTCCATACCAAGTAGGAATCTCTAGGTCTTAAGCTGAACTTACGCTCCTGCGTTTAGTCCCCTGGGTACTTAGCCCAGAAAGCTGGGGTTTAAAAATTATTTTTAGTAATAATTGTATACGTTTAAGATGTACAACACAATATTTGATATACATACGTACAGTGAAATGATTACCACAGTCAGTCTAATTAACGCATCGTTTCCTCACACAGTTACCTTTGTGTGTGTGGAGAGCACCTTTAAGTTACTGTCTTGGCAAATTCCCAGTGTGCAGCATGGTCTTAGTAACTGTATCCGTTATTGCACACAATGTGCTTGTGCGTCGTACGTAACTGCAGCTTTGGACCTTTGGGCAGCATCTCCCCATTTCCTGCATCCCCCAGCCCCTGATGGCCACTGTGCTAAACCCTGTGTCTACGAATTTGACGTTTGTCAGATCCCACATATGAAAGATACCACATAGCATCTGTCTTTCTCTGTCTGACGCACTTCAGTTAGCCTAATGTCTTCCACATTCATCCATGTTGCCACAAATGGCGGAATTTCCTTCTTTTATATGACTGAATAATATTCTTGTGTGCGTGTCTCCCATTTTCTTTTATCCATTGTTTATCTTGTTCCCATGTCTTGCCTGTCGTAAATCTTGCTGCAAGGAACACAGGCGTACATATAGCCCTTTGAACTGCCTTTGCTCCTTTGCCACAGACAAATTGACTATATTTATATGGGGGTTCGTTTCAGGGCTCTCTATTCTGTTCCAGTTACCTGCTTGTCTTTTCTTCCACCAACACCACCCTGTCCTGATCACTGTAGCGTTCCAGGAAGCCTTGGAGGTGGATGCCATCAGTCCTCCAAGTGTGTTGGTGTTTTCTAGTATCGTATCGGCTCTTCTGGGCCCTTTGCCTCTCCATATAAACTTCGGAATCACTTTCGTCAGTCTCCAGACAGTAGCTTGCTGGCATTCTGACTGGGACTGCACTGAATGTACAGATAAGTCGCAGTGGTAACTGACATCTTGACTCTAATGAGTCTTTCTGTACTTGAACATGGACTAGGTCTCATTTAGTGTTTTTATTTCTTTCATCAGAATGCTGTACTTGTCCACATACACATCTTGTACACACTCTGTTAGATTTATGCCTAAGTATTTCATTTGTGAGTGCTAATGTAAATGGTATTATGTTTTTAATTTCAAATTCCATTTATTCATTGCTTATACATAGGAAAGTGACTTTTATATATTAACTTTGTATCCTGCAGACTTGCTATAATCAGTTATTAATTCCAGGGTTTTGGGGGTTTGGTTTTTTTTTTTTTTGTGTTTTTTTTTTCTTTGGTCCATACTTTTAGATTTTCTACATGGGCAATCATGCACCTGTGAACAAAGACGAGGGTTATAGGTCTTCCTTCTCAATTTGTATACCTTTTCTTTCCTTGCCTTGCCTTATTTCATTAGCAAGGACTTCTAGTACAATATTTAAAAGGAATGGTAAGAAAGGACATTCTTGCCTTGTTCCTGATCCTAGTGGGAGAGATTATAGTTTCTTGCCATTAAGTATGTTCACTGTAGGCTTCAGATAGATAGCCTCTATCAAGTTGAGGAAGTTCTCCGCTGTTCCTAGTCTATTGAGAGTTTTTATCATGAATGGGTATTGGGTTTTTCTGCATGTGTTGATATTATCATATGATTTTTTTCTTTAGTCTGTTGATGTGATGGATTACATTAATTGATTTTTGAATGTTAATGCAGCCTTGGAATACCTGGGATAAATCCCACTTGGTTGTGGTATGTAATTCTTTTTATACTTTTTTGGATTTGATTTGCTAATATTTTGTTGGGGATTTTTGCACCTCTGCTCATGAGAGATAGTGTGTACTTTTGCTTTATTTCCTTATGATGTTTTTGTCTGGTTATGGTATTAGGGTAATGTTGGCCTCATAGAATGAGTTAGGACGTATTCTTGAGGGTGCTTTTTGATGAGTAAATTTTAACTTTGATAAGGTTCAATTTATCAATCTCCCCCTCCCCCGAGTTGCATGGCTTTTTTAAAATAAATTTTTTAATTTTAGAGCAGTTTCAGGTTTACAGAATTATTATGGGAACAGAAAGTTTCCTTGTACCTCACATCCAGTTCCCGTTTTTAACATCATAATAGTTAGTATGGTACATTTGTCAGGATTAATGAACCAATATTAATATATAATTATTAACTAAACTCTGTAGTTTATTCAGATCCCCTAAGTTTTTACCTAGTGGACTTTTTCTGTTGCAGGATCCCAGCCAGCAT
>NW_023249909.1:839-986 GCF_002007445.2 Ailuropoda melanoleuca | reverse complement strand
AGTCTTGGTAGTTTATAGGTTTCCAGGAAGGCATCCATCTCTTCCAGGTTGCTTAATTTATTGGCATAAAGGTGTTGATAAAAGTTTCTAATGATCCTTCCTATTTCATTGGTGTTGGTTGTGACCTCTCCCTTTTCATTCATAATT
>NW_023249909.1:320-581 GCF_002007445.2 Ailuropoda melanoleuca | reverse complement strand
GAGTGAGGCTTGGATGGCTATGTATTTTCTCCTTAGGACTGCCTTTGCAGTGTCCCATAGGTTTTGGACCATTGTGTTTTCATTCTCATTGGTCTTCATAAATTGTTTAAATTGATTTTGATTTCCTGGTTTATCAAATCATTCTTGAGCAGGATGGTTCTTAGTTTCCAAGTGTCTGAGTTTCTTCCAAATTTTTCCTTGTGATTGAGTTCCAATTTCAAAGCATTGTGGTCTGAGAATATGCAGGGAATAATTTCAGTC
>NW_023249909.1:0-144 GCF_002007445.2 Ailuropoda melanoleuca | reverse complement strand
AGCTCTTGTTTCTTTGTTGATTTCCTGCTTAGGTGATCTGTCTATTGCTGATAGTGGAGTGTTGAGGTCCCCCACTATTAACATATTTTTATCTATATGTCTCTTTATTTTGGTTAAGAGTTGGCTTGTGTATCTTGCTGCTCC
>NW_023249908.1:0-776 GCF_002007445.2 Ailuropoda melanoleuca | reverse complement strand
ACTGGCTATGACAATTTCTTAGATAGGACACCCAAAACACAGCAACAATGAGAAAATAGCCAAATAGGACTCCATCAAAGTAAAAAACTGCTGTGAATCACAGGACACAAAAAGTGAAAAGTCATCCTACAGAATGGGAGAAAATATTTGCAAATCACAGATCTGATAATGACTCATTATCCATACTAAATAAGGAACTCCCACAACACAATAACGAAACAATAAAATGACCTGCTTTTAATATGGGCAAAGGACTTGAATTGACTTCTCCCAAGATGTTATACGAATGACCAGAGCATATGAAATATGCTCAGATGACTAATAATCAGAGAAGACTAGACCAAAACCACAGAGATATAATCTCACACTCATTCTGATGGCGACTGAAAACAAAAACAAACAAAACAAAAACAAAAAGACAACCAGAAACAGAAAACACCAAATGCTGGCAAAGATGTGGAGAAAGTGGAACTTTTGTGCACTGCTGGTGTGATTGTACAACGGTGTACCATGATGGAAAACGGTACTGAAACATCTCAGAAACNGATGGAAAATGGTACTGAAACATCTCAGAAACTAAAAATGCAAGTACAGTATGATCCAGCAGTCCCACCTCCGGGTATATATTCAAAAGAATTAGAAAGCAGGTTCTGGAAGAGATATTTGCACACCCATGTGACAGCAGCACTCATCGCAATAGACAAACGGCCAAATGGTAGAGGCAAGTCAAATGTCCACCAACAGATAAATGGATAAACCAAATGTGGTCTATCCAT
>NW_023249907.1:0-2811 GCF_002007445.2 Ailuropoda melanoleuca | reverse complement strand
ATCAATAGCAAGAATGGTCATTGATACAGATATTTTTAACTTGTAACTGTTTCCAAGCATATACACTGAGAACCATTTACAACATTAAACACAATGTGAATTATGTTACAAACTTCAGTGTCTTTGAAGGCAGTNTTCAGTGTCTTTGAAGGCAGCTATTTTAATAGCATTCTATGCTTGCTACAAAAGCAAATTGTCCATTGCATCTAAAATTATGTCATTTATCACCACTTAACTTTTTTTAAGATTTTAACTCCAGTTAGATAACGTACTCTGTAATATTAGTTCCAGTTTCTGGTGACTCAACACTTCCATACAATGCCTGGTGCTCATCACAGGTGCACAATTTAATCCCCATCCCCTATTTAACCCATCCCTCACGCCCTCCCCTCTGGTGACCGTCAGCTAGTTCTCTAGAGTCAAGGGTCTGTTTATTGATTTGCCTGCCTCTCTTGTTTTCCCCTTTTTGCTCCTTTGTTTCTTGAATTCACATATGAGTGAAATCATATGGTATTTGTCTTTCTCTGACCGATTTATTTTGCCTAGCATAAAATTCTCTAGCTTCATTCATGTCATTGCAAATGGCAAGAATTCATTATGTTTTTATGACTAAGTAATATTTATATATATGATATCTAAATATCTATACATATATATTAAATTTATATGTATAGATTTCTGCTACATCTATGTATAGATTTATATAATGGTGTATTTATACCATACCTTCTTGATCAATTCATCTATTGATGGACATCTGGGCTCTGTCCATGTTTTGGCTAATGTGGTCTGTCTTACTGTATTGCTTAGGTACTTGTATTATTGAGAATATCTCTGCCCTTTAGACTTCTGTTTAGAAAAAATAAATTATTTGTAACAAAAAGGAAATAAAAAAAGAAAAATTGCCACAAAATCAGAGTGATTGGGAATATATAATTATTTTGTCAAATCTCTCTTGTTTTAATTTTCTAGAATAATGTAATCCCTGTGTTCAATCCTGGAGTGACATTGTTCTCAAGGAGTGTACAATGTGAAATTAAGCAGAAGGAGTAGTAAGAACTTTGTTACATTTCTACAGAGCAGAACCTCTGAATCATTCTTCTCAGCACCCCCATCACCTCCTTGTTTCTCAGGCTGTAGATGATGGGGTTGAGCATTGGAGTCTGGATGGTGTAGGAGACAGCCAGGACCTTGTCCTCTGTGGGAGATCAGAAGGATCTTGGACATAAATAAGTGTAAGCAAAGGGTGCATAGTAGAAAGTGACTGCAGTGAGGTGGGTGCTGTNTACAAGGTGAAATTAAGCAGCAGGACTAGTAAGAACTTTGTTACATTTCTACAGAGCAGAACCTCTGAATCATTCTTCTCAGCACCCCCATCACCTCCTTGTTTCTCAGGCTGTAGATGATGGGGTTGAGCATTGGAGTCTGGATGGTGTAGGAGACAGCCAGGACCTTGTCCTCTGTGGGAGATCAGAAGGATCTTGGGCATAAATAAGTGTAAGCAAAGGGTGCATAGTAGAAAGTGACTGCAGTGAGGTGGGTGCTGTAGGTCGAATAGGCCTTGTTCCTCCCCTCTGTGGACTGCATACAGCAGATGGCAAGTAGAACCCAGCCATAGGAACATGCAATGCCAATGAAAGGAAACACAAGGAAGAAGGTGATGCTCACAAACACCGTGTACTCATAGACCCAGGTGTCCATGCAGGCCAGAGTCAACATGGCGGGGACATCACAGAAGAAATTGTTGATGGCTCTGGATCGACAGTAAGGGATACTGAAGGCATATACAGTGTGGGCACAGGAGTTGATTGAGCCCATGATCCAAGATCCTGTTATCATCAACACACACACTCTTTTGCTCATAAGAATGGGATAATGGAGAGGACAGCAAATAGCCACATAACCATCATAGGCCATAGAGACCAATATTAAGCCTTCTGCACCAGCTAAAGTGATGAAGAAGAAACTCTGAACTCCACACACAATGAATGAAATAGACTTGTTTTCAGACAGATAATCAGAAGTCATCTTGGGGACAATGTTGGAGATGAAGTTCAGGTCCATGAAGGGGAGCTCCCTAAGTAGAAAATACATGGGTGTGTGGAGATGGTTGTCCAGGAGAATGAGAATGATCATGGACAGGTTTCCAAACAGAGCCATTAGGAAAATGAGAAAACTGAGAATGAAGAAAAACAGGCCAATTCTTTATGTTGGGAATAACCCCAATAAGAAGAAATCAGTAGATGTTTGGTTAAGATGTTCCATGGAACATTAATTTATTTTTTCCTAGAGAGAGACACATATTAAGTACAGAAAAATTATCTCTTAAGTTGTTATTTTAGTTCCACTGTAATTTATTTAGGATGCATTGCAGCTTTTAAAAACTTTAAGAGCTTTATCCTCAACATATTTTCAACAAACAATTGTTACCTCATAGATTAAATCTCAGTGACACATACGTCTATCTGCAAAGTATTTCATGGAAATGTGTACGTTAGTAAGAATATTATATTTCGATGACTCTTCAAGATACATATATTTTACTCTTCTAGGTAAATTTAGTTATTAACATCAGAACTTATACTTTTTAAATATGCATTGTAAGTCAATGTAAATGCATAAATTACAGACTCATACTTGAATACATTTCATGACCCTTAGGCAATGATTTTTTTTATAATTAAGTCCTAATATTACTGAAACTATAGCAGTCTATCACGTCATGCTGTAGGCAAATATCTTTTTTTTTTTTTGCTTGTTCGTTTCTTTGTTTTCCTTAAAAGCTTGCCAAATCAAGCTTTTTAGGTGCCA
>NW_023249906.1:0-625 GCF_002007445.2 Ailuropoda melanoleuca | reverse complement strand
CAACTAATGAAGCATCAAACTTTACATCGGAATCTGGGGATGTACTGTATGTTGATTAACATAATATAATATAATAAAATAAAAAAAAAAGAAATGCAACTGGTTTCTGGGCATTGATTTGGTGTTNGGCATTGATTTTGTATCCTGCCACCTTACTGAATTGTTCTATAACTTCTAATAGTTTGGGAGTGGATTCCTTTGGGTTTTCCATATAGAGTATCATGTCATCTGCAAAGAGAGACAGTTTGACTTCTTCTTTGCCGATTTGGATACCTTTGATCCCTTTTTGTCTTCTGATTGCTGTTGCAAGGACTTCTAGTACTATGTTGAATAATAGTGGCGAGAGTGGGCATCCTTGTCGTGTTCCTGATCTTAAGGGAAAGGCTTCCAGCTTTTCCCCATTGAGAATAATGCTTGCAGTAGGCTTTTCATAGATGGCTTTTATGAGATTGAGAAATGTACCCTCTATTCCTACACTCTGAAGTGTTTTAATCAGGAAAGGATGCTGTATTTTGTCAAATGCTTTTTCTGCATCAATTGAGTGGATCATATGATTCCTGAGTCTTTTCTTGTTGATATGATGTATCATGCTGATTGATTTGCGAGTGTTGAACCATGCTTGCAT
>NW_023249905.1:0-1789 GCF_002007445.2 Ailuropoda melanoleuca | reverse complement strand
AGTAGCAGTGGGCAGCTGGCATGGGCCGGGGCAGGCGGTTTCTCCTTCTCATTCCTTCACTCTCCTCCTTCTGCAAGGTAGCTCAGAGCAGCCTCCAAGCCCTGCATCTCAAGAGTCCATGACCTGTGCCTCCTGCCTTCAGCCGGTGACCTTGGTGGTTTCCCGTTGCTTAGGCCTCCCATACCGGCTCCCATGACAGTTCCTGGATCGGGGAGGGATCGTACCCTTGTCTGTACTTGGCGGTCTTCCTGTCCCGCACCGAGCCCACCCACCTTTGCGTCTTCCATGTATGTGTGTAAAAGCAAGCCCATCCACAGGGAACCTATCAGCCAAATGGATCCAGGTAGTGACCATTGAATTAGAGATCCAGGATATATAACAAAGCTGCTCTGAAACCTATCTCACACTCTGACGATCTCACACTAAAACAGAAATAATAATAGCTTTCTGGATTGGGAAGTGGCATCTGTCTCTACTTACACTCTTAAATGCATAGGTGCTGAGCCTGGACAGAAAGGGACCATGGCTCCTGTGGGCTAGGATTCACAGGGAAAATATAAGAATTCAGTGNCAGGATATATAACAAAGCTGCTCTGAAACCTATCTCACACTCTGACGATCTCACACTAAAACAGAAATAATAATAGCTTTCTGGATTGGGAAGTGGCATCTGTCTCTACTTACACTCTTGAATGCATAGGTGCTGAGCCTGGACAGAAAGGGACCATGGCTCCTGTGGGCTAGGATTCACAGGGAAAATGTAAGAACTCAGGGAAATTTGAATTTGAGGCATAGAGTGAATAATTATTGTAGAGAAAATGCTCCCAAGTAGGGCATATGAACATTGTGTAGCAAAAGCTTTTTCAAATAGGTTCCTGAAAGAAAAATAATTTTATTTTTTACTTTAATTCCAGTAGAGTTAACATACAGTGTTATATTGGTTTCAGGTGTACAATCGAGTGATTCAGTCATTCTGTATATTACTCAGTGCTCATCAAGAAAGGTGTCCTCTAATGCCCTTTATTTCACTCATCCCTCCATCCACCTCCCTTCTGGTAACCATCAGTTTGTTCTCTCTTGTTAAGAGTCTGAATTTTGGGGGCGCCTGGGTGGCTCAGTCGTTAAGCGTCTACCTTCGGCTCAGGGCGTGATCCCGGAATTCTGGGATCGAGACCCACGTCAGGCACTTCTGCTGGGAGCCGCTTCTTCCTCTCCCACTCCCCCTGCATGTGTTCCCTCTCTCGCTGGCTGTCTCTCTCTCTGTCAAATAAATACAATCTTCTAAAAAAAGAAAAAAGAGTCTTTATTTTAGTTCGTCTCTTTTTTTGTCCTTTTTTTTTTGGTTTGTTTCTTAAATTCCAGGTAAGAGGGACATCGTATGGTATTTTTTCTCTGATTTCACTTAGGATAATATTCTAGCTTCACCCATGTGGCTGCAAATGGCAAGATTTCATTCTTTTTTATGGCTGAGTAATAGTCTGTGTGTGTGTGTGTATGTACACACACATCTATCATTTCATTTATCAATTTATCAGCAGACACTTGGGTTCCTTCCATATTGTGATGTTTAAATAATGTTGCAAGAAACACAGGTGTGCATGTATCTTTTTGAGTTACTGTTTTCATATTCTTTGGGTAAATACCCAGTAGTGTGATTCCTGGATCGTAGGGTAGTTTTATATTTAATTTTTTGAGGAAGCTTCATACTGTTTTCCACGGTGGCTGCAACAGTTTGCATTCCCACCAACAGTGCAAGAGGGTTCCCCTTTATCCACATCCTCCCAACACC
>NW_023249904.1:367-593 GCF_002007445.2 Ailuropoda melanoleuca | reverse complement strand
TCTTCCCTTTCTTCCCCTACCGATCATCCTAATTCTTATGATACATAGATGAGAGGAACCATATGATAATTGTCTTTCTCTGCTTTACTTATTTCACTTAGCATTATCTCTTCCAGTACATTCCATGTTGCAGCAAATGTTGAGAATTCTTTCTTTCTGATAGCTAATACTCCATTGTATATATGGACCAGAGCTTCTTAATCCAGTCATCTGTTGAAGGGCATCT
>NW_023249904.1:0-170 GCF_002007445.2 Ailuropoda melanoleuca | reverse complement strand
TGCTTTCCCACCAACAATGTAGGAGGGATCCCCTTTCTCCACATCCTCTTCAACAATTGTTGTTTCTTGCCTTGTCTATTTTTGCCACTCTAACTGTCATAAGTGGTATCTCAGTGTGGTTTTGATTTGAATTTCCCTGATGGCTAATGATTTTGAACATTTTTTCATGT